>NC_090364.1:16641566-16730731 GCF_035084215.1 Heptranchias perlo | reverse complement strand
TTGAATGGCGGAACAGGCTCGAGGGGCTGAATGGCCTCCTCCTGTTCCTATTCTGGGTTCACCGTGTGGATGGTATTTAGTACTTTCGAACCTCAATCAGCTTGTCCTTTAACGATCTCTCCAGACCGCAGATCATAAGTTTCTGTGATATTTCCTCATGGAAACGGTGCTTTAAAAACCTGCAGCATAATCGCCAGATTTATACATCGCTCGACCCCTCGAGAATTCCCCACTCAGCCCCTCCTCCCCCCGACACTGACCCCTCGAGAATTCCCCACTCAGCCCCTCCTCCCCCCGACACTGACCCCTCGAGTACTCCCCACTCAGCCCCTCCTCCCCCCGACACTGACCCCTCGTGTACTCCCCACTCAGCCCCACCCCCCCCGACACTGACCCCTCGAGAACTCCCCACTCAGCCCCACCCCCCCCGACACTGACCCCTCGAGAACTCCCCACTCTGCCCCTCCCCCCCGACACTGACCCCTCGAGAACTCCCACTCAGCCCCTCCCCCCGACACTGACCCCTCGAGAACTCCCCACTCAGCCCCACCCCCCCCGACACTGACCCCTCGAGAACTCCCCACTCAGCCCCTCCCCCCGACACTGACCCCTCGAGCACTCCCACTCAGCCCCTCCCCCCGACACTGACCCCTCGAGTACTCCCCTCAGCTCCTCCCCCCGACTCTTATCCCTCGAGTACTCCCCACTCAGCCCCTCCCCCCCGACACTGATCCCTCGAGAACTCCCCACTCAACCCCTCCCGACACTGACCCCTCGAGTACTCCGCACTCAGCCCCTCCCCCCGACACTGACCCCTCGAGTGCTCCCCACTCAGCCCCTCCCCCCGACACTGACCCCTCGAGTACTCCCCAATCAGCCCCTCCTCCGCCACTTACCCCTCGAGTACTCCCCACTCAGCACCTCCCCCCCGACACTGACCCCTCGAGTACTCCCCTCAGCTCCTCCACCCGACTCTGATCCCTCGAGTACTCCCCACTCAGCCCCTCCCCCCCCGACACTGATCCCTCGAGAACTCCCCACTCAGCCCCTCCCCCCGACACTGACCCCTCGAGAACTCCCCACTCAGCCCTCCCCCCCCCCGACACTGATCCCTCGAGAACTCCCCACTCAACCCCTCCCGACACTGACCCCTCGAGTGCTCCCCACTCAGCCCCTCCCCTCGACACTCACTCCTGTGATACTCCATTCAGCTGCTCCCCATCTGATATTGTTTCTTATATTTTAAATCCAATTTCTCATCCAGTCCCCCATTCTCCCCTGAATTCCCATGGATTTTAGTTTTATTAGCCGACTTTCCCGTGGAACTTTGTCAAAAGTCTTCTGGAAGTAAAAATAAATATCACGGGGAACTTCCTCTCTCTTCAAAGAAGCCAAAACCTGTCAAGCGGAACATCCTGCTCCCAATCCCAGGCCGACCGCTATTTGTTAATCTATTGCTGTCCAAATACTCCACCAAATACTAACTTTCTTTTATTCGTTCATGGGATGTGGGCGTCGCTGGCGAGGCCGGCATTTATTGCCCATCCCTAATTACCCTTGAGAAGGTGGTGGTGAGCCGCCTTCTTGAACCGCTGCAGTCCGTGTGGTGACGGTTCTCCCACAGTGCTGTTAGGGAGGGGAGTCCCAGGATTTTGACCCAGCGACGATGAAGGATCGACGATATATTTCCAAGTCGGGATGGTGTGTGACTTGGAGGGGAACGTGCAGGTGGTGTTGTTCCCATGTGCCTGCTGCCCTTGTCCTTCTAGGTGGTAGAGGTCGCGGGTTTGGGAGGTGCTGTCGAACTTTACCCAGGGAAGGACGGAGGGCTGACGGACCTGTCGTTATCGGGCTGCGATTTGTCACCTCTTTTACATCTAAGCACGGTGGGCACTGCTGTCGTGGCCGTTCTTCAACTAATGAGCCTGGTCAGTGAATGTCAGCAGGTAATTCCTCCCAACAAGGTCACTGAGCAGTGTGACTTTCATAGGCCTGGTTTATTGTTTATCGAGAACCTTCAAGCGGGAGCTGGACCTGTTTCTAGTTGGGACGTAGGTCACCTCGCACAAAGGGTGGGATTCCTGTAATATAAATCGGAGTCACCGTGATCTCCCGGATTAGTTTTGAAAGGGTCGGAGAGGAATTTTCCAGATTTTTTTACCCCTTGGGTTTATCTGTGGTTTTTTTGCCTTTGCCCAGGAGATTGTTGGGGTAGGGAGTGTCTGGACAAGGAGTCAGAGTTATATGGGACAGGCTGGATTGACCAGTGGGTCTTTTCGTGTTGGTTATTTTTGTATATTGCTATGAGGCTAGCGAGGAGAAGCTCAGCGGGTAACACTGTGTCCTGTTCAGGGGTCCAAGGGTTGCGGGAGCTTGGACAGACCTGGGCTTTATGGAAAGATTTGTTTTTTTGGGGGGGTGGGGGGAGGGAGGTTGGCCGATTGTGTCATCTCCTCTTCTGGGAGAGGGGGCAGCACGGGCTCGCCCGCTGCGCTGGGGGCAGCACGGGCTCGCCCGCTGCGCTGGGGGCAGCACGGGCTCGCCCGCTGCGCTGGGGGCAGCTAGGACATGGGTCAGAAAGAAGATAATAAAAGATCCGTTAGGGTTGGAGATGAGCGAAGGAGGCCGCTGATGAGAAGGTACAGGATGCGAGAGTACAGGGCCCCAGGAACCCCCCCCGAGTCAATGGTTAAACGTCAGCACAGATACTGGGTGGGGGGGGGGGGCCCTTGCCCACGGGGACTAGGTTTTCTGCCTTCCTGGGGTACGATGGGCACTGCTGCCATCATGCCTAAGTGGCCGTTCTTCAACTAATGAGCCTGGTCAGTAAATGTCAGCAAGCTATTCGGCAGCAGAGGCATCACAGCCGAGCCCGAACCTCTCCCCTCCTGGAGGCAATCCGTGCGCACCTTCCAGCGAGAATCACCGGACAGCGATCGGGATGGGGGGTCCCTGGCTGATTTATCCAACCTAGGCCGAGGGCTGCTGAGACCAATTCCAAGGTGTGGGGGCATCTTCACCGCACGGACTGCAGCGTTTCAAGAAGGCAGCTCACCACCACCTTCTCAAGGGGAACTCGGGGATGGGCAATAAATGCCGGCCTTGCCAGCGATGCCCACATCCCGAGAATGAATAAACCCCACCCCCCCCCCCGGCCTTGGCCAAAATCAGCCGACTCAACACAGACTGGGAGTTGAATCAGCACCTCCTGGTCTGTACAGTGCAGTAACACACTGGGCAGCACAGGTACCGTGAGGGCAGGTATAATGGGGTCTCGGGGATTGATGGCTCTTGTTACCAGGTCGGAGAGTAACTTGACTGAGGATAATGAAGGATCTTGGACTTTTGATGCTGGCTCTTTTAAGGAAGACTAAATAAAACCTATAAAAGACTTAAAGAAAGAACTTGCATTTATATAGCGCCTTTCACAACCTCAGGACGTCCCAAAGTGCTTTACAGCCAATGAAGTACCTTTGAAGTGTAGCCACTGTTGTAATGTAGGGAAACGCGGCAGCCAATTTGCGCACAGCAAGATCCACAAACAGCAATGAGGTAAATCTGACTTGGGATCGAGAGCCGACCGAGGAACGGATCATTTACACCCAAACACAACGGGAGCAAAGGACAATGGGAACTTGACCGAGTTCGAAAAGTATCCTGGGCTCGTTGTGTAATGAGGGAGACCGCGTACTTTCGAAGGACACTGGGAGATAAATCAGGACAGCGACAGATAAGCAGAGAACAACTAGATTAGAGATAAGAGAGCTGTCTGCCGAAACCATGAGAAGGCATTTGAAAGAAAGAGGGGGAGAAAACAAGTCCATTTATGGCTGTTCTGCCCAACAACAAACAAAAAAACACCGTCTCACAGTGATTTTTAGGAGAACCTGGTGCGATGTTCGAGACAATACAGCGTAGGACCAGAAGCTTCTCAACTCCCAAGAGAAAGGATTTGATCACCTCTTATTCTCGAGTTGCACACCCGAGAAAGTTGGGCGAGAAGCTTCTTCTGGTAAAATCTGTCGCTTCAGTATGTCAAATAAAGTTCTTTAAGAGTTAGAAAATAACTAGTGTCTCGCTTGATCCTTGACCTTTCGTACTGAGAGAGGAAAAATCCTTAAACAATGAGACCTCCGCCATGTGGGAGCCAGTCCTGTAATCCACACGGACTCAACAGGCTGGAGCTCGTTTCCCTCACAAAGGGAAGGCTGAGGGGTGACCTGATAGAGGTCTTTAAGATTATGAAGGGATTCGATAGGGTAGATGTAGAGAAAATGTTTCCGTTTGTTGGGGAGACCAAAACTAGGGGTCATAAATATAAGATAGTCACTAATAAATCCAATAGGGAATTCAGGAGAAACTTCTTTACCCAGAGAGTGGTGAGAATGTGGAACTCGCTACCACAAGGAGTAGTTGAGGCGAATAGTGTAGATGCGTTTAAGGGGAAGCGAGATAAACACATGAGGGAGAAAGGAATAGAAGGATATGCTGATAGGGTGAGATGAATTAGGGAGGGAGGAGGCTCATGAGGAGCATAAACACCAGCACAGACCAACTGGGCCGAATGGCCTGTTTCTGTGCTATAAATTCTATGTAATACTGAGTGGAATTTGATCCCTCCTGTTCCACAAAACCACGATAGGAACCAAGAGGCCTGTTCACCCGCTCATCCTTGGCTCAACCGCCCTGCGCTGCCTGCCTATAAGAGGGGAGACAGCTGCAGCCTTTTTTAAAAAGGATTCATTCATGGGATGTGGGCGTCGCTGGCGAGGCCGGCATTTATTGCCCATCCCTAATTGCCCCTCGAGAAGGTGGTGGTGAGCCGCCTTCTTGAACCGCTGCAGTCCGCGCGTGGTGAAGGTGCTGTTAGGTAGGGAGTTCCAGGATTTTGACCCAGCGACAATACCTGAGGGGGCAGGCCACCTTCGTACGCTGGCCAGCTACAGGAGAAGGCGATCGGGCGGCCTGTGGCGTTCAGTGCCCTTGACATCAACGGATACCCTGATCAAAATGGAAAAGAAAGAGAGTTTAAAACCCCGTCATTCTGCAGCTTCCTGCCGTCTCAAGTGAGTTTATCCGAGGAACAACGGAACAATGCAGACCAGGGAGGGATCTGCATCCCCTCGCTCACTCGTGCCTCCCAATCAGGTTTGATCCCAGTCTGCACTGAACCAGGTTAAAAAAATAGGAGCAATTCGGCTTGTTAGTGCCTCTGGGAGGGGGAGCGGGGGGAAAATCAGCCAGGGTCATTAACCAGCAGCTCCTACTGGAAGGGAGTGTGTATGGATTTCAGGCGAGGACAAGATTGGGCTTTGCTACGATGCCCCCTGCAGATGAATAGTTTTATCACCACTCTGTCAAAGCTGTTACATGAATAATGGCCACTGCAACAACAGCCTGCATTTATACGGCATCTTTAATGCAGAAGGATGCCCCAAGTCGCTTCACAGGGGCGTAATCAAATATAAATGGTCACGGAGCCAAAGAAGGAGACATTAGGAGGGGTGACCAAAAACCTGGTTAAAGAGGTGGATTTTAAGGAGGGTCTCAGAGGAAGAGAGGGAGGTGGAGAGGAGGAGGGGTTTAGGGAGGGAATTCCAGAGCTTGGGGCTATTGGGAGGTGTGAGCAGCGCCCATGAAACCAGATCTCAGCAAGAGGTCTGCACATTCAGGAGAAAGAGGAAGAACATCCCCCAATACCAGGAATCACCTGACTATTATTAAAATCTTGCTTTTACTGCCACTTCCTGTTGTCGTGATTTTTGGTCGCACTTTCACATCAACATTTAACATTAAAACTGCCTACATCAACATTTAGGATTGAAATCCTGTATGTAAACAGTTGCATGTAACAGTGCAGTCGCAGGCTGTGGCCATTAGGTGGTGATATGGAGCAATTTCTTTCCCGACTAATGCGATATCTTGTATATTAAAAAGAAAGAACTTGCGTTTATATAGCACCTTTCACGACCTCAGGACGCCCCAAAGCACTTTACAGTCAATGAAGTACTTTTGAAGTGCAGTCACTGTTGTGATGTGGGAAATGCGGCAGCCAATTTGCGCACAGCAAGATCCCACAAACAGCAATGAGATAATGACCAGAAAATCCGTTTTAGTGATAAATATTGACCAGAAACTGGGGAGAACTCCCCTGCGAAATAGCGCCGTGGGATCTTTTACATCCTCCTGAAGGGGCAGACTCGGTTTAATTTCTCATCCCGAAAGACGGCACCTCCGACAGTGCAGCACTCCTTCAGTACTGGCACCGGGAGTGTCAGCCTAGATTTTGTGCTCAAGTTTCTGGAGTGAGACCTGATCCCACGACCTTCTGACCCAGAGGCGAGTGTGCTACCCACTAAACACATAAAAAAACCTTATGTTCATTAATGACCGTGAGAAACACCAGAGGCAATCTACTGCCCCCTGCTGGATAACGCCTCTGTGTCGATGTCAGGAGGTGGTAGGAATGGGCTTGGCTGTGATGCTTCCCATGGTTAATCAGCGTATGTCATTCACTTTCCAGGGCCGTGCGTGAAGATTGGCCAACTGGTGCCAGGCAACAGGGTGACTGACGCCTATGGAACTGTACCCAGCAGACGCCAACAGCAAGGGGTGCTGACTCATGCACCCAAGTGACCATCCTTGGTGGGTGAGCCTAGTCAGGGTCTTGTCAGCCAGCTAATCAACCACGGGGGGCATCGCGACCAAACCCAATTCTGTCCTCACCAGATATCCGCGCATCCGATTAATCCCCTCCCCCAGAGGGACTGCCATACCCTCGAGACTCCTGCTTTTAAGTAACGGAGGGGGTCCTGATTATTACAGAGACCGAGGAGTAAACATTTCTGAGGCATTGCTCCCGGGATGGAGATCACGGATCAGGGAGTGTGGAGGTCCCGATTTTCTGGTCATTAATATACGTTAGTGAATAAAGAGAAATTATTTCCAGTGGCAGGAGGGTCAGTAACCAGAGGACACAGATTTAAAATAATTGGCAAAAGAATCAGAGGGGGAGATGAGGAAACATTTTTTTTTACGCAGCGAGTTGTGATGATCTGGAATGCGCTGCCTGAAAGGGCGGTGGGAGCAGATTCAATAGTAACTTTCAAAAGGGAATTGGATAAATAGTGGAAGGGAAAAATGTGGGACTAATTGGACAGCTCTTTCAAAGAGCCGGCACAGGCACGATGGGCCGAACGGCCTTCTCCCGTGCTGTAGGATTCTATGATCGCTGAGAGTCGGGAATGACGACCTCTGACCCTGTTGAGCCGAACCCTGTGCCGGGAGTGGAAACCTGGGGCAGGAGGGGAGTTTTACCCTCCGAAGCCTTCATTCTGCTGAGCAAATCTGCCAGTGCCAGTCCTGCCAGCGACTCCTGATCTTACCCACAGCCTTTTCGGAGGAGTTTGAGTAGCAGCCGTCCAGCTTCAGCATGTCCACGCCCCAGGAGGCAAAGGTACGAGCGTCAAAGTCAATCAGGTCCAGCGTGGTGCCTGGGTAACCGCCACAGGTGAATGTGCCCAGGTCTCCGTAAATGCCCAGTTTCAAGCCTTTCGAGTGGACCTTTAAAACAAGGTGCAGAGAAATGTTTGACTTTTGTTGGGCAAGGGGTATTAAGGGTTACGGAACCAAGGTGGGTAGATGGAGTTAGGGTACAGACCAGCCATGATCTCACTGAACGGCGGAACAGGCTCGAGGGGCTGAATGGCCCACTCCCCAAAGAACACAAGTCTTTGAAGGTGGCAGGACAAGTCGATAAGGCTGTTAAAGAAAAGCATAAGGGGTCCTTGGCTTTATAAACAGAGGCACAGAGTACAAAAGTAATGTTAGATAAAGAGGGGTGGGAGGAGGCTCGTCCAGAGTAAAACTTCGGCACAGAGTAGTTGGGCCGAATGGCCTGTTTCTGTGCGGTAAATTCTATGCAATTCAATGTAAGGAGGTTACGCTAACCCTTTATAAATCACTGGTTAGGCCTCAGCTGGAATATTGTGTCCAATTCTGGGCACCGCACTTTAGGGCTGATGTCAAGGCCTTGGAGAGCGTGGCAAAGGGGATTTACTAGAACGGTACCGGGGATGAGGGACTTCCAAATTCAATAGTAACTTTCAAAAGGGAATTGGAAAGGAAAAATTTGCAGGGCTATGGGGAAAGAGCATGGGTGTGGGACTAATTGGACAGCTCTTTCAAAGAGCCGGCACAGGCACGATGGGCCGAAAGGCCTCCGTCTGTGCTGTAAGATTCTATGAACAATTGCAGAACTAACGGGTTCCTCTTTAAGCAGAAGCCAGACGTCTGAGTGAAACATTGCAGGAGATCAACACCACAATCGGTTTCCATCCTAACCCAAATCACGCACGGCCCGATCAGCAGTAGAAATACCGCTCACGTGGTTTGTGGGGGGGGGAGGGAGGAATCAGAGTGGGGGGGGGGGGGGGTGACCGGAGAGGGGGAAGCGGAGAGGGTGGTCTGGGGTGGGAGAGGGGAATGGGGAGGGTGGGAAGGGATTAAAATTTAGACTCACATATTGAGCCAAAGCTTTAATTCCACTGGGGAATCGGTGGGGATCGGCCACGAGCCGCCCCTCGGAATCCCTCTTCTTCGCTGCCCAGCAGTCGTCTATGTTCACGTACTGGTAGCCAAGCTCCTTCCAGCCGTCCTCTGTCAACCGGTCTGCCATGTCCATGAACAGGCGCTCACTGTTTGCAAACAGAGGAAAGAGGGCAAAGAGTTAGACTTCCCGCCCAGGTCCCCGCACGGAGTGGTGCCGGTGAAGGCCTCAACGGGGAGTGGGGTGTGGGGGGGGGGGGGGTCCAGGCCCCAACGGAGGCGGGGGGTCCAGGCCCCAACGGGCGGCCCAGGCCTGTCCCTACTCTGAGGTCCCGAGTTGGAACGTTGGCCGTGTCTCAGTGGGTCGCACTCTCACCCTCTGAGCCTGAAGGTCATGGGTTCAAGCCCCACTCCAGAGATCTGAGCACATTGTCCATAATGGGTGAGGGAGGGCTACATTATCGGGGACGTTAAAGCGAGGCCCTATCTTCCTGCTCACGTGGAGGTAAATTATCCCACAGACACAAAGGAGAGTGGGGGAGTCCTCCCCGGTGTCCTGCATAATATTTATCCCTCACCCAACACCACGAAAAAAAAGTGATCATTGTTACATAGGAACAGGAGTAGGCCATTCAGCCCCTCGTGCCTGCTCCGCCATTTGATAAGATCAGAGCTGATCTGTGATCTAACTCCATATACCTGCCTTTGGCCCATATCCCTTAATACCTTTGGTTGCCAAAAAGCTATCTATCTCAGATTTAGAGCATCAATTGCCGTTTGCGGAAGAGAGTTCCAAACTTCTACAACCCTTTGTGTGTAGAAATGTTTTCTAATCTCACTCCTGAAAGGTCTGGCTCTAATTTTTAGACTGTGCCCCCTACTCCTAGAATCCCCAACCAGCGGAAATAGTTTCTCTCAATCTGTTCCCCTTAATATCTTATAAACTTCGATCAGATCACCCCTTAACCTTCCAAACTCCAGAGAATACAACCCCAATTTGTGTAATCTCTCCTCGTAACTTAACCCTTGAAGTCCGGGTATCATTCTAGTAAACCTACGCTGCACTCCCTCCAAGGCCAATATGTCCTTCCGAAGGTGCGGTGCCCAGAACTGCTCACCATACTCCGGGTGCGGTCTAACCAGGGTTTTGTATAGCTGCAGCATAACTTGTGCCCCCTTGTACTCCAGTCCTCTAGATAGAAAGGCCAGCATTGTTGTTTGTGGGATCTTGCTGTGCGCGAATTGGCAGCTGCGTTTCCCACATTACAACAGGAACCACACCTCAAAAAGTGCTTCACTGGCTGTGAAGACCCCTGTGGTCCAATAGTCACTGACACTCACTGTCTAGGCTCACCTATGAAGCCACCTTGACGACCTAGTAGAGGCTGCTGGTATCTGTGGAACTGAACCCCAGTGCTAGCCAGGCCGGCAAAGGCAGTGGTGATGAGGGTCTCACATTCACCTGCAATTTTTTGTTTTAGGGACAATGGGGCGAGTGTGGAGTCCCCGCCTCGATTCCCGGCGATGTTTCCCGGGAGATCCCGGCCCCGGCCTCACCTGATGCAGTTTTTCGGGTCGGTGTTACAGTCCGTGTTACACCGGAATCGCTCCCAGGCCAGCCATCCCATGGGGGGGGTTCGCATTAGGCCGTTGTCCAGCGACAGCCCGCAGCCAGTGAGGGCCAACAGGAGCGGCACAACCAACAGCTCCATCCCTGAGAGAGACAATCGCTCAACGAGGCCTTCAACCTAGGCATCAACAACACAACGCATGCAAGAGTGAGGCAGTCATAGAATGACAAGAGGCGGGCCATTCGGCCCATCGAGCCTGTGCCAGCTGTTTGAAAGAGCTGCCCAATTAGTCCCACTCCCCTACTCTTTCCCCATAGCCTGGGAATTTTTTTCCCCCTTCCACTATTTATCCAATTCCCTTTTGAAAGTTATTATTGAACCTGCTTCCACCGCCCTTTCAAGCAGCGCATTCCAGATCAGAACAACTCACTGCTTCATAAAAATTCTCATGTTCTGGCTCTTTTGCCAATTACCTTAAATGTGTGTTCTCTGGTTTTTTTTTATTCATTCATGGGATGTGGGCGTCGCTGGCGAGGCCGGCATTTATTGCCCATCCCTAATTGCCCTTGAGAAGGTGGTGGTGAGCCGCCTTCTTGAACCGCTGCAGTCTGTGTGGTGACGGTTCTCCCACAGTGCTGTTAGGAAGGGAGTTCCAGGATTTTGAAGGAACGGCGATATATTTCCAAGTCGGGATGGTGTGTGACTTGGAGGGGAACATGCAGGTGGTATTGTTCCCATGCGCCTGCTGCCCTTGTCCTTCTAGATTGGTTTTGAAAGAGCAGCCCCTTATCCTAAGATTATGCCCCCTCGTTCTAGTTTCACCCATCCTTGGGAACATCCTTAGCGCATCCACCCGATCAAGCCCCTTCACAATCTTATATGTTTCAATAAGATCGCCTCTCATTCTTCTGAACTCCAATGAGTAGAGTCCCAATCTACTCAACCTCTTGTGAAGGGAGTGAATGTTTAGGGTGGTGGATGGGGTGCCAATCAAGCGGGCTGCTTTGTCCTGGAATACTGCATACAGTTTTGGTCTCCATACTTAAGAAAATACATACTTGCTCTCGAGGCAGTACAAAGAAGGTTCACTCGGTTAATCCCGGGGATGAGGGGGCGGACATATGAGGAGAGGTTGAGTAGATTGGGACTCTACTCATTGGAGTTCAGAAGAATGAGAGGCGATCTTATTGAAACATATAAGATTGTGAAGGGGCTTGATCGGGTGGATGCGGTAAGGATGTTCCCAATGATGGGTGAAACTAGAACGAGGGGGCATAATCTTAGGATAAGGGGCTGCTCTTTCAAAACTGAGATGAGGGGAAACTTCTTCACTCAGAAGGTGGTAGGTCTGTGGAATTTGCTGCCCCAGGAAGCTGTGGAAGCTACATCATTAAATAAATTTAAAACAGAAATAGACAGTTTCCTAGAAGTAAAGGGAATTAGGGGTTACGGGGAGCGGGCAGGAAATTGGACATGAATTTAGATTTGAGGTTACGATCAGATCAGCCATGATCTTATTGAATGGCGGAGCAGGCTCGAGGGGCCGATTGGCCTACTCCTGCTCCTATTTCTTATGTTCTTATGTAGGTGGTAGAGGTCGCGGGTTTGGGAGGAGCTGTCGAAGAAGCCTTGGCGAGTTGCTGCAGTGCATCCTGTGGATGGTACACACTGCAGCCACAGTGCGCCGGTGGTGAAGGGAGTGAATGTTTAGGGTGGTGGATGGGGTGCCAATAAGTGGGCTGCTTTGTCCTGGATGGTGTCGAGCTTCTTGAGTGTTGTTAGAGCTGCACTCATCCAGGCAAGTGGAGAGTATTCCATCACACTCCTGACTTGTGCCTTGTAGATGGTGGAAAGGCTTTGGGGAGTCAGGAGGTGAGGCCCAGGACTCGAGCCCTCCAAATCCTCGGGCTTCATGCATCGAGGAATCTCACAGCTCATTCCCAACCCACCCGTGCCAGCTCCAGAACCTGATCCAGTTCTAGTAATCCGACACTTTGTAACTGTGCTCAGCCCAGTGACGCCCGCTCACTCCCCCTCGGCGGGCGCACTGGCCCGCTCACTCCCCCTCGCCGGGCGTACTCGCCCGCACGCTCCCCCTCGGCGGGCGCACTGGCCCGCTCCCTCCCCCTCGGCGGGCGCACTGGCCCGCTCCCTCCCCCTCGGCGGGCGCACTGGCCCGCTCCCTCCCCCTCGGCGGGCGCACTGGCCCGCTCCCTCCCCCTCGGCGGGCGCACTGGCCCGCTCCCTCCCCCTCGGCGGGCGCACTGGCCCGCTCCCTCCCCCTCGGCGGGCGCACTCGCCCGCTCCCTCCCCCTCGGCGGGCGCACTCGCCCGCTCCCTCCCCCTCGGCGGGCGCACTCGCCCGCTCCCTCCCCCTCGGCGGGGGCACTCGCCCGCTCCCTCCCCCTCGGCGGGCGCACTGGCCCGCTCCCTCCCCCTCGCCGGGCGTACTCGCCCGCACGCTCCCCCTCGGCGAGGACACCCGCTCCCTCCCTCCCCCTCGGCGGGCGCGCTGGCCCGCTCCCTCCCCCTCGGCGGGCGCGCTGGCCCGCTCCCTCCCCCTCGGCGGGCGCGCTGGCCCGCTCCCTCCCCCTCGGCGGGCGCGCTCGCCCGCTCCCTCCCCCTCGGCGGGCGCGCTCGCCCGCTCCCTCCCCCCTCGGCGGGCGCGCTCGCCCGCTCCCTCCCCCTCGGCGGGCGCGCTCGCCCGCTCCCTCCCCCTCGGCGGGCGCGCTCGCCCGCTCCCTCCCCCTCGGCGGGCGCGCTCGCCCGCTCCCTCCCCCTCGGCGGGCGCGCTCGCCCGCTCCCTCCCCCTCGGCGGGCGCGCTCGCCCGCTCCCTCCCCCTCGGCGGGCGCGCTCGCCCGCTCCCTCCCCCTCGGCGGGCGCACTCGCCCGCTCCCTCCCCCTCGGCGGGCGCACTCGCCCGCTCCCTCCCCCTCGGCGGGCGCACTCGCCCGCTCCCTCCCCCTCGGCGGGAGTACTCGCCCGCTCCCTCCCCCTCGGCGGGGATACTCGCCCGCTCCCTCCCCCTCGGCGGGGGTACTCGCCCGCTCCCTCCCCCTCGGCGGGAGTACTCGCCCGCTCCCTCCCCCTCGGCGGGAGTACTCGCCCGCTCCCTCCCCCTCGGAGGGGGTACTCGCCCGCTCCCTCCCCCTCGGAGGGGGTACTCGCCCGCTCCCTCCCCCTCGGAGGGGATACTCGCCCGCTCCCTCCCCCTCGGAGGGGAGTACTCGCCCGCTTCCTCCCCCTCGGAGGGGATACTCGCCCGCTCATTCCCCCTCGGAGGGGATACTCGCCCGCTTCCTCCCCCTCGGAGGGGATACTCGCCCGCTCCCTCCCTCCCTCCCTCCCTCTCGGCAAGGATACTCACTCCCTCACGGTTGTTTCTGATCGGCTCGGTGACAGCAAAAGCAAACAGCTCAACTTCCTGCTCCGTTCAATCCACCGGGAATCACATGTCTTGTGTTACACAGTTCCTTCTCCGAGACTTTAATCTAACTCTCCAGCTCACCGCCTCGCCCTCTGAACCACAATCAAAGGTCCTGCAACAGCACAAGAAGGACAGCTGAGGCCTGGAGAGAGGCTCCATTCCTGGGGACACTGCCACCTACAGCTGACACCTCTTTCCAATTATCAGCGAGAGTGCCGGCCAGTAATGCTCCTTGTATTTACACTGCCTCTCAGAGTGCTTCACACCCAATTCATTCCTTTCGGAGTCCGGAGAGAGCTGCCGTTCTGCCCTGGGAAAGTCTCGTAAACAGCAATGAGATGAACGGCCAGTTAATCTGTTTGCTCCGTTCTCGCCCCATGATCCAGGCTGACAATGCTGAGGGAGTGCAGCACTGTCAGATGAGATGTTAAACCGGGGCCCCGACTGCCCTCTCAGGTGGGCCAGCAGGTCAAAGGCCACAGAAATAGATCATTGGCATGAATTCCATTCAATGGGTGAGTGGGTGAAGGCTTTCCATAAGAACAGACAGAATAAGGGACATGGGGAGGGTCAAGAACAAACCGTAACAAACGGTATTGTGGTTGTACGTCAGAAGGTCGTGGATTCAAGTCCCACTCCAGAGACTTGATCAAAAAATCTCGGCTCACAATCCCAGTGGAGTACTGAGGGAGCGCCGCACTGTCGGAGGGTCGGTACTGAGGGAGCGCCGCACTGTCGGAGGGTCGGTACTGAGGGAGCGCCGCACTGTCGGAGGGGCAGTACTGAGGGAGCGCTGCACTGTCGGAGGGGCAGTACTGAGGGAGCGCTGCACTGTCGGAGGGTCGGTACTGAGGGAGTGCTGCACTGTCGGAGGGTCAGTACTGAGGGAGCGCCGCACTGTCGGAGGGTCAGTACTGAGGGAGCGCCACACTGTCGGAGGGTCGGTACTGAGGGAGTGCTGCACTGTCGGAGGGTCAGTACTGAGGGAGCGCCGCACTGTCGGAGGGTCAGTACTGAGGGAGCGCCGCACTGTCGGAGGGTCAGTACTGAGGGAGTGCTGCACTGTCGGAGGGTCAGTACTGAGGGAGTGCTGCACTGTCGGAGGGTCAGTACTGAGGGAGCGCTGCACTGTCGGAGGGTCAGTACTGAGGGAGTGCTGCACTGTCGGAGGGTCAGTACTGAGGGAGTGCTGCACTGTCGGAGGGTCGGTACTGAGGGAGTGCTGCACTGTCGGAGGGTCAGTACTGAGGGAGTGCTGCACTGTCGGAGGGTCGGTACTGAGGGAGCGCCGCACTGTCGGAGGGTCGGTACTGAGGGAGCGCCGCACTGTCGGAGGGTCGGTACTGAGGGAGCGCCGCACTGTCGGAGGGGCAGTACTGAGGGAGCGCCGCACTGTCGGAGGGTCGGTACTGAGGGAGCGCCGCACTGTCGGAGGGTCGGTACTGAGGGAGCGCCGCACTGTCGGAGGGTCAGTACTGAGGGAGCGCCGCACTGTGGGAGGGGCAGTACTGAGGGAGTGCCGCACTGTCGGAGGGTCAGTACTGAGGGAGCGCCGCACTGTCGGAGGGGCAGTACTGAGGGATCGCCGCACTGTCGGAGGGGCGGTACTGAGGGATCACCGCACTGTCGGAGGGACAGTACTGAGGGAGCGCCGCACTGTCGGAGGGTCGGTACTGAGGGATCGCCGCACTGTCGGAGGGGCGGTACTGAGGGATCGCCGCACTGTCGGAGGGTCGGTACTGAGGGAGTGCCGCACTGTCGGAGGGTCAGTACTGAGGGATCGCTGCACTGTCGGAGGGGCAGTACTGAGGGAGTGCCGCACTGTCGGAGGGGCAGTACTGAGGGATCGCTGCACTGTCGGAGGGGCAGTACTGAGGGAGTGCCGCACTGTCGGAGGGTCGGTACTGAGGGAGCGCCGCACTGTCGGAGGGGCAGTACTGAGGGAGTGCCGCACTGTCGGAGGGGCAGTACTGAGGGAGCGCCGCACTGTCGGAGGGGCAGTACTGAGGGAGCGCCGCACTGTCGGAGGGGCGGTACTGAGGGATCGCCGCACTGTCGGAGGGGCAGTACTGAGGGAGTGCTGCGCTGTCGGAGGGGCAGTACTGAGGGAGTGCTGCACTGTCGGAGGGGCAGTACTGAGGGAGTGCTGCACTGTCGGAGGGGCAGTACTGAGGGAGTGCTGCGCTGTCGGAGGGGCAGTACTGAGGGAGTGCCGCACTGTCGGAGGGGCAGTACTGAGGGAGTGCCGCACTGTCGGAGGGGCAGTACTGAGGGAGCGCCGCACTGTCGGAGGGGCAGTACTGAGGGAGCGCCGCACTGTCGGAGGGTCGGTACTGAGGGAGTGCTGCACTGTCGGAGGGACAGTACTGAGGGAGCGCCGCACTGTCGGAGGGGCAGTACTGAGGGAGCGCCGCACTGTCGGAGGGGCAGTACTGAGGGAGTGCTGCACTGTCGGAGGGACAGTACTGAGGGAGCGCCGCACTGTCGGAGGGGCAGTACTGAGGGATCGCTGCACTGTCGGAGGGTCGGTACTGAGGGAGCGCCGCACTGTCGGAGGGGCAGTACTGAGGGAGTGCTGCGCTGTCGGAGGGGCAGTACTGAGGGAGTGCTGCGCTGTCGGAGGGGCAGTACTGAGGGATCGCTGCGCTGTCGGAGGGGCAGTACTGAGGGAGCGCTGCGCTGTCGGAGGGGCAGTACTGAGGGAGCGCTGCGCTGTCGGAGGGGCAGTACTGAGGGAGCGCTGCACTGTCGGAGGGGCATTACTGAGGGAACGCTGCACTGTCGGAGGGACAGTACTGAGGGAGCGCTGCACTGTCGGAGGGGCAGTACTGAGGGAGTGCTGCACTGTCAGAGGGGCAGTACTGAGGGAGTGCTGCAATGTTGGAGGGGCAGTTCTGAGGGAGTGTTGCACTGTCGGAGGGGCAGTACTGAGGGAGTGCTGCACTGTCGGAGGGGCAGTACTGAGGGAGCACTGCACTGTCGGAGGGGCAGTACTGAGGGAGTGCTGCACTGTCGGAGGGGCAGTACTGAGGGAGCACTGCACTGTCGGAGGGGCAGTACTGAGGGAGCGCTGCGCTGTCGGAGGGGCAGTACTGAGGGAGCGCTGCACTGTCGGAGGGGCAGTACTGAGGGAGCGCTGCACTGTTGGAGGGGCAGTTCTGAGGGAGTGTTGCACTGTCGGAGGGGCAGTACTGAGGGAGTGCTGCACTGTCGGAGGGGCAGTACTGAGGGAGCACTGCACTGTCGGAGGGGCAGTACTGAGGGAGTGCTGCACTGTCGGAGGGGCAGTACTGAGGGAGTGCTGCACTGTCGGAGGGGCAGTTCTGAGGGAGTGTTGCACTGTCGGAGGGACAGTACTGAGGGAGTGCTGCAATGTTGGAGGGGCAGTAGTAGGAGAGCGCTGCACTGTCGGAGCGGCAGTACTGAGGGAATGCAGCTCTGTCGGAGGGGCAGTACTGAGGGAGCACTGCATTGTCGGAGAGGCAGTACTGAGGGAGTGCTGCAATGTGGGAGGGGCAGTTCTGAGGGAGTGTTGCACTGTGGGAGGGGCAGTACTGAGGGAGTGCTGCACTGTCGGAGGGGCAGTACTGAGGGAGTGCTGCACTGTCGGAGGGGCAGTACTGAGGGAGTGCTGCACTGTCGGAGGGGCAGTACTGAGGGAGTGCTGCACTGTCGGACATGCCGTGTTTCAGATGAGTCGTTAAACCGAGGCCCCGTCGGCCCTCTCAGGTGGATGTAAAAGATCCTATGGCACTATTTCGAAGAAGAGCCGGGGAGATCTTCCTGGAGTCCTGGTCAATATTTAACCCTCAACCAACATCACTAAAAAACAGATTATCTGGTCATTATCTCGATGCTGTTTGTGAGATCTTGCTGTGTGCAAATTGTCTGCCACGTTTCCTACATTACAACAGTGACTACACTTCAAAAGTACTTCATTGGCTGTCGAGCACTTTGGGTCGTCCCAAGGTCGTGAAAGGGGCTATAGAAATACAAAAGTCTTTCTTTTTTTATGAACGGGGAGACCGGTCAATCAGAGGGGGAAATCAGGGATCAAACCCAGAAATAGGGTAAAAATATGTGAATGCCGGAAACACTGGAAATAAAGTATTTGAAATGGTGGCAACTGTTATTTGTGATGTAGGAACCAGAGAGACCCAGGAAGAGGGACATGAATATAATCCACAGGGGTAAAGGGCATTCTGAGAAGGTATGGGGGGGTTAGGAGAGTTGGAGAGGCCACATTTGTAAAGACAGCTGGGAGGAGGAGGACCTGTGGTCAGGGCAACAGTCGGGATTTGTTATCAGCCAAAATAAGGAGAGCAACCTGTCAGTTTATGAGGAGATTGGAAGGTGGTACTGAAGGGGGGAGTTCAACCAGGCCTGGGTCAATTGGGAATTCCCAACTGGAAGGATTCTGAGATTGTGAATGGATGCCACCAAATATGTCAGGGAGCCCCTGGGACGAGGCTCTCTCAGAGGCCGGTTGTTATACATGATCCAATTACGCAGGGAGGAGCAGTATAGGAAGCCTCTTGCTGCTAAACCCTATTTAGGTGAAGCCTATCGCTCCTGTACCAGCTGTCCTTAGGTGCTGGTGGCCATCACCTGATAACTTTCAATCTGATTCAGAAACCAGCTCAGGCACTAAACCAAACCTTGGTATCCACCATTAGACGGGCAAACTTGGGCAGATGGAGGTCCAAGCTTGGTAACAAAGACTTAGGGGCACTGCTCAAGGATAAATGGACATCCTCCGAGAATATTATGTGGGATTTGCAGGACATGTACAAGTGGAGTTGAGGTTGAAGATCAGTCATGATCTTGTTGAATGGCGGAGCAGACTCGAGGGGCCGTGTGGCCTATTCCTGCTCCTATTTCTTATGTTCCTATACCTCAACGTACTAGGGACAA
Organism: Heptranchias perlo; assembly: GCF_035084215.1. NCBI lineage: Eukaryota > Metazoa > Chordata > Chondrichthyes > Hexanchiformes > Hexanchidae > Heptranchias > Heptranchias perlo. The sequence goes on along the minus strand of NC_090364.1, from coordinate 16,712,271 downwards.
AGTAAGCAAGAGTGCTTCAAAAAGGAAACAACGGGAAAATTAAAAATACAACGACCAAACTTGTAAGGAAAGGCCAAAGTGTCAAGTGCAGGATTTTAGAGCAGCTTAAAAACAGTTAGAAGTGTCAAGCGAGAACTAGAAAGGGATAGAGCAGAAGATGCAAACATCCCAAAATCTTCCCATACTATAACAGCAAGCTGAAGGAGTTCAAAACTCTGAGGGAGCCATATGGAGTTATGATGATATTATGAGTTGAAGGTGAGGGTGAGCAGCAGACAGTAAATGTGCTAAGTGACTTTCTTGGAGAATGCCGACAAAATCAAATACACATCGTATATACAAAATACTGCAGATGCTGGAAGGCTGAAATAAAAACAGAAAATGCTGGAAACACTTAGCAGGTCAGGCAGCATCTGTGGGGAGAGAAACAGAGTTAAAAAATCAGGTCGATGACCTTTCATTGGAACTGGAAGAAGTTAGAGACTTCACAGTTTATAAGCGAGTAAGGAGTCAGGGAGAAGGGGCGAGGTACAGAAGAAAGGGGAGAGAACTGTGATATGGTGGAGGGCAGAAGTGACCAAAGGGAATGATGGTGCAAGGCAAAAAGGGGGTCGTCATGGGACAAGTAAAGAAACTAAAGATGGGTCTAGAGGAGGTGTAAATGATTACGGCAGAACCATTACCAGCATCTGCTGTCCGAGAAAATGGGAGCAGTGGTTCCCTCCAACACCCAACCCTCTCTCCGTCTGCTCCAATACCGCCTCAAAATAGGTTGAAAAATTTCACCTCAAAGTCTTGTTTAAAATAAAAGTCCAATTAATTCTACGTCCTATGATTTGCAGGAATCGTTTATTTAGAGGTTTTGGATGAATTCTCTTCACCAACAAAACAAATGCCAAAATTGAAGTTTCCCACATTACAACAGGGACTACACTTCAAAAGTACTTCATTGGCTGTAAAGCGCTTTGGGACGTCCTGGGAATGCCTCGATTTTAAAATTCTCATCCTCGTTTTCAAACCCCTCCATGGCCTCTCCCCTCCCTATTTCTGTAACCTTCCCCAGCCCTACAACCCTCTGAGATCTCTGCGTTCCTCCAATTCTGGCCTCTTATGCATCCCCAATTTTAATCGCACCACCATTGGAGGCCGTGTCTTCAGCTCGGGCCTAAGCTCTGGAATTCCCTCCCTAAACCTCTCTGCCTTTCTACCTCTCTCTCCTCCTTAAGACACTCCTTAAAACCTACGTGTCTGACCAAGCTTTTGTCACCTGTCCTAATATCTCCTTATGTGGCTCGGTTTTACTACGTTAAAGGTGCTATATAAATGCAAGTTGCTGTTGTTTCACCATCGATTATTCATACATAATATTTTTAAAATTGTATATCTGCACACATTTACTGTCAAGGTTTTTCATTATACATTCCTATGTCCACATTTATAATGGAAATGCCTATGTAAACATGTCGAGTTGTAATTACACCCAACCACCAATGGAGGTGCTCCAGCGCCGCCACTGACAGGAGGGTGTAATTGTAGTGTGACAAGTGTGAGACCACACCTGGAGTATGTGTACACTTTTGGTCTCCTTATCTAAGGAAGGATATACTTGCCTTAGAGAGGGTGCAACTAGATTGATTCCCGGGATGAGAGGGTTGTCCTATGAGGAGACATTGAGTAGAATGGGCCTATATTTTCTGGAGTTTAGAAGAATGAGGGGTGATCTCTTTGAAACATGTAAAATTCTTAGAGGGCTTGACAAGGTAGATGCTGAGAGGCTGTTTCCGCTGGCTGGAGAGTCTAGAACTAGGGGTCTTAATCTCAAGATAAGGGGTCGGCTATCTAGGACTGAGATGAGGAAAAGTTTCTTCACTCAGAGGGTTGCAAATCTTTGGAATTCCCTACCTCAGAGGTCTGTGGATGCTCAGTTGTTGAGAATATTCAAAACTGAGATCGATAGATTTTTGGACACGAAGGGAATCAGGGATATGGGGATTGGACGGGAAAGTAGAGTTGAGGTAGAAGATCAGCCGTGATCTTAATGAATGGCGGAGGAGGCTTGAGGGGGGGCATGGCCTACTCCTGTTCCTATTTCTTATGTTCTTATGTTCTTGATCACCGCTGAGTTAGCTGATCTCAGCCGGGGCTGTGGTTGGAGCACCATGTTTGGCATCACTGCCCCTGATCGCTATCTAGTGACCTCTGCTGATGAAGGAAAGGACTTGCATTTCTCTATCACCTTTCACCACCTCAGGACGTCCCAAAGTGCTTTACAGTAAATGAAGTACTTTTTGAAGTGTGCTCATAGAATCATAGAAAGGTTACAGCACGGAATGAGGTCATTCGGCCCATCGAGTCCGCGCCAGCTCTATGCTAGAGCAATCCAGCTAGTCCCACTCCCCCCGCCTTATCCCCTGTAGCCCTGCAATTTTTTTCCTTTCAAGTACTTATCCAGTTCCCTTTTGAAGGCCACAATTGAATCTGCCTCCACCACCCCCTCGGGCAGTGCATTCCAGATCCTAACCACTCGCTGTGTAAATAAGTTTTTCCTCGTGTCACCTTTGGTTCTTTTGCCAATCACCTTAAATCTATGTCCTCTGGTTCTTGACCCTTCTGCCAATGGGAACAGTTTCTCTCTATCTAGTCTGTCTAGACCCTTCATGATTTTAAATACCTCTATCAACTCTCCTCTCAATCTTCTCTGTTCCAAGGAGAACAACCCCAGCTTCTCCAGTCTATCCTCGTAACTAAAGTCCCTCGTCCCTGGAATCATTCTAGAAAAATCTTTTCTGCACCCTCTCTAAGGTCTTCACATCTTTCCTAAAGTTCGGTGCCCAGAACTGGACACAATACTGCAGTTGTGGTCAAACCAGTGTTTTATAAAGGTTCATCATGACTTCCTTGCTTTTGTACTCTATGCCTCTATTTATAAAGCCCAGGATCCAGTATGCTTTCTTAACTGCTTTCTCAACCTGCCCTGCCACCTTCAACGATTTGTGCACGTATACCCCCAGATCTCTATGTTCCTGTGCCCTTTTAGAATTGTACCCTCTAGTTTATTTTGCCTCTCCTCGTTCTTCCCACCAAAATGTATCACTTCGCATTTTTCTGCGTTAAATTTTATCTGCCATGTGTCCACCCATTCCACCAGCCTGTCTATATCCTCTTAAAGTCCATCACTGTCCTCCTCACTGTTCACTACACTTCCAAGTTTTGTGTCATCTGCAAATTTTGAAATTGTGCCCTATACACCCAAGTCCAAGTCATTAATATATATCAAGAAATCAAGATTTAATCAGGGATAGTCAGCATGGATTTGTTCAGGGAAGGTCATGCCTTACAAATCTGATTGAATTCTTTGAGGAAGTGACAAGGCGGATAGATGAGGGTAGTGCAGTGGATGTTGTCTACATGGATTTTAGTAAGGCATTTGACAAGGTCCCACATGGCAGACTGGTCAGAAAGGTAAAAGCCCATGGGAGACAGGGAAATGTGGCAAATTGGATCCAAAATTGGCTCAGAAACAGGAAACAAAGGGTAAAAGTCGATGGATGTCTTTGCGAATGGAAATCCGTTTCCAGTGGCGTGCCACAGGGCTCAGTGTTGGGTCCCTTGCTGTTTGTGGCATATATTAATGATTTGGACTTGAATGTAGGGGGTATGATTGGCAAATTTGCAGACGAGACAAAAATTGGCCGTGTAGTTGATAGTGAAGAGGATAGCTGTAAACTCCAAAAAGATACCAATGGGTTGGTGGAATGGGCGGGAAAATCGCAAATGGAGTTCAACCCGGAGAAGTGTGAGGTAATGCACACAGGGAGGGCAAACAGTAAAAGGGAATACGCAGTAAACAGGAATATATTGAGAGGGGTAGAGGAAGTGAGAGACCTTGGAGTGCATGTGCACAGGTCCCTGAAGGTGGCAGTACAGGTAGATAAGGTTGTGAAGAAGGCATACGGAATGCTCTCCATTATTAGCCGAGGTATAGAATACAAAAGCAGGGATGTAATGATTGAACTGTATAAAACGCTGGTAAGGCCACAGCTGGAGTATTGTGCACAATTCTGGTCACCACATTACAGGAAGGACGTAATTGCTCTGGAGAGAGTGCAGAGAAGATTTACAAGAATGTTGCCAGGGCTTGAAAATTGCAGCAAAGAGGAGAGATTAGATAGGCTGGGGTTATTTTCCTTGGAGCAGAGGAGGCTGAGGGGAGACTTGATTGAGGTGTGCAAAATTATGAGGGGCCCAGATAGAGTAGACAGGAAGTACCTGTTTCCCCTAGCAGAGAGTTCAAGAAATAGAGATAGATTTAAGCTGATTGGCGGAAGGATTAGAGGGGACATGAGGAAAAACATTTTTACCCAGAGGGTGGTGGGTGTATGGAATTTGCTGCCCGAATTGGTGGTAGAGGCAGGGACCCTCAACTCTTTTAAAAAGTACCTGGACCTGCACCTAAAGTGCTGTAAGCTGCAGGGCTATGGACTGGGTACTGGAAGGTGGGATTAGAATGGGCACCTGGTTGTTCTGCGAGCCGGCACGGACATGATGGGCCAAATGGCCCCCTTCAGTGCTGTATCTTTTCTATGGTAATAAAAGCAATGGTCCCATCACTGACCCCTGGGGAATACCACTGTACACCTCCCTCCAGTCCGAAAAACAACCGTTCACCACTACTCTCTGCTTCCTGTCACTTAGAAAATTCTGTATCCATGTTGCTGCTGCCCCCTTTATCCCATGGGCTTCAATCCTGATGATAAGCCTATCATGCGGCACTTTATCAAACGCCTTTCCAAAGTCCATATACACCACATCAACTGCATTGCCCTCATCGACCCTCTCTGTTACCTCATCAAAAAACTCTATCAGGTTAGTTAAACACGGTTTGCCTTTTAACAAATCCGTGCTGGCTTTCCCTAATCAATCCACCCTCGTCCAAGTAACTGTTAATTCTGACCCGGATTATCGTTTCTAAATATTGTCATTGCAAAGAAGAGAAAAGGCCCTTCGGCCCATCTAACCCACTGGCTGCCACAGATCCTGTGCAATCTACCTGATCATAGACTCTACACAACCCATGTGGTCCAGTTGGGTTTGGAAGCTCTGAATCTTGTTTGGTCTACTGATGTCGAGTTTGTGGATTGTGAGACCATGGTAACAGGTTGCCGGGACAACCGGATCAAAGGTCACGCAGCCTCGTTTAAATTCAGGTGACGTCTTCCCCACCTCGGTTTTCCACAAAGATGGCGGCTTTGCGGCGCTCACTGCTCGGGCTCGGCGGCTGCCTGCGGGTCGGGGTAACCCGGGGCCTTCTTCATCCCCAAAACAATCCTGCGATTCAGCTCAAACCATCCCGAAACATGCTGGTGACCAAATCGGGAGCCGTTTTACCCAAACCCGACAAGGTGAGGCGGGGCGGGCAGGGCAGGGCGGGCCGGCCGGCGGGGGTGAGGCCGCTCTGATTGACGGCGCGCTGGACCAATCGCCGAGCAGGGTGTCAGTGATTGACGTCTCTGTCGGCCATTGACGAACCAGATCGCTGGTTACGTCGATCAAGAAGCGCGATCTGGTGATTGACGGCTTTATCTACCAATTGCATTCCGAGAGGCTGATTGGTAATGGATGGTTCCTCCAATCAGCTCAATATGGGCGGGCGGATTCAGGGCGTGTGTTAAATGATCTCAGTTCCCTGCCGCCAGCCAACTCTTTATTGCTGAAATACCTCACACTGGAGCTGTTAAAGGGTCGGCCATTTAGATTAAAAATGTTATCCTATTTTTATACTTTTAAGCATAGGGGAGCAGTTAGGCAAAAGTGATCACAACTTAAGATTTAAGAGAACAATTGAGAAAGACACAAGTAGGACAACGACCAAAGTAATACATTGGGAGCTGTGCCAGAGAACAGGGGTGTAACTAAAAAAGGGGAGCGGGATAAACCTGGCAACTGCAGGCCACTCATCTTAATGTCTGTGATGGGGAAATTTTTAGAGACAATAATCCAGGACAAAATCAATTGTCACTTGGAAAAGCAAGGGCTAATAAATGACAAGCAGCATGGATTTGTTAATGACAAATCATGTTTGACTAACTTGAGGTTTTTATTTGTTCATTCATGGGATGTGGGTGTTGCTGCCAAGGCCAGCATTTATTGCCCATCCCTAATTGCTCTTGAGAAAGTGGTGGTGAGCTGCCTCCTTTGAGGAAGTAACGGAGAGGGTTGATGAGGGTAGTGCGGTTGATGTGTACATGAACTTTCAAAAGTCATTTCATAAAGTATCACATAATAGACTTGTTAGGAAAATTGAAGCCCATGGAATTAAACGAGCAGTGGCAGTGTGGGTAGAAAATTTGGCTGAGACAGAAAGCAGAGAGTAGTGGTGAACGGTTGTTTTTCAGACTGGAGGGAAGTATACAGTGGTGAACCCAGGGGTTGGTATTGGGTCCACTGCTCTTTTTGATATACATTAATGACTTTGACTTGGGTATAGAGGGAATATATTATGAAACTCAGAAATGTAGGAATTTTCTAAATGTGTTCAGGATAACTTTCTTAACCAGTACGTTTCCGGCCCAATGAGGAAGGAGGCATTGCTGGACTTGGCTCTGGGGAACGAGGTGGAGCAAGTGTCAGTGGGGGAGCATTTAGGGAGCAGCGATCATAGTATCAGAAGGTTTAGAATAGCTATGGAAAAGGATACTTACTCCCCAATAACCTGCTCACCGATGCTCAGTTTCGGTTCCAACAGGACCACTTGGCTCCAGACCTCATTACAGCCTTGGTCCAAACGTGGACAAAAGAGCTGAATTCCAGAGGTGAGGTGAGAGTGACTGCCCTTGACATCAAGGCAGCATTTGACCGAGTGTGGCACCAAGAAGCCCTAGTAAAATTGAAGTCAATGGGAATCAGGGAGAAAACTGTCCAGTGGCTGGAATCATACCTAGCACAAAGGAAGATGGTAGTAGTCGTTGGAGGCCAATCATCTCAGCCCCAGGACATTGCTGCAGGAGTTCCTGAGGGTAGTGTCCTTGGCCCAACCATCTTCAGCTGCTTCATCAATGACCTTCCCTCCGTCATAAGGTCAGAAATAGGGATGTTCGCTGATGATTGCACAGTGTTCAGTTCCATTTGCAACCCCTCAGATAATGAAGCAGTCCGAGCCTGCATGCAGCAAGACCTGGACAACATCCAGGCTTGGGCTGATAAGTGGCAAGTAACACTTGCGCCAGACAAGTGCCAGGCGATGACCATCTCCAACAAGAGAGAGTCTAACCACCTCCCCTTGACATTCAACGGCATTACCATCGCCGAATCCCCCAAAATCAACATCTTGGAGATCACCATTGACTAGAAACTTAACTGGACCAGCCACATAAATACTTTGGCCACAAGAGCAGGTCAGAGGCTGGGTATTCTGCGGCAAGTGACTCGCCTCCTGACTCCCCAAAGCCTTTCCACTATCTACAAGGCACAAGTCAGGAGTGTGATGGAATACTCTCCACTTGCCTGGATGAATGCAGCTCCATCAACACTCAAGAAGCTCGACACCATTCAGGACAAAGCAGCCCGCTTGATTGGCACCCCATCCACCACCCTAAACATTCACTCCCTTCACCACCGGCGCACAGTGGCTGCAGTGTGTACCGTCCACAGGATGCACTGCAGCAACTCACCAAGGTTTGCAGATGACACCAAGATTGGTGGCATTGTGGACGGTGAAGAAGGTTATCTAGGATTGCAACAGGATCTTGATAAATTGGGCCAGTGGGCCGATGAATGGCAGATGGAGTTTAATTTAGATAAATGTGAGGTGATGCATTTTGGTAGATCGAATCGGGCCAGAACCTACTCCGTTAATGGTAGGGCGTTGGGGAGAGTTATGAAACAGAGATCTAGGAGTACAGGTTCATAGCTTCTTGAAAGTGGAGTCACAGGTGGATAGGGTGGTGAAGAAGGTATTCGGCATGCTTGGTTTCATTGGTCAGAACATTGAATGCAGGAGTTGGGATGTCTTGTTGAAGTTGTACAGGGCATTGGTGAGGCCACACTTGGAGTACTGTGTACAGTTCTGGTCACCCTATTATAGAAAGGATATTATTAAACTAGAAAGAGTGCAGAAAAGATTTACTAGGATGCTACCGGGACTTGATGGTTTGACTTATAGGGAGAGGTTGGATCGACTGGGACTTTTTTCCCTGGAGAGTAGGAGGTTAAGGGGTGATCTTATAGAAGTCTATAAAATAATGAGGGGCATAGATAAGGTAGATAGTCAAAATCTTTTCCCAAAGGTAGGGGAGTCTATAACGAGGGGGCATAGATTTAAGGTGAGAGGGCAGAGATACAAAAGGGTCCAGAGGGGCAATTTTTTCACTCAAAAAGGGTGGTGAGTGTCTGGAATGAGCTGCCAGACGCAGTAGTAGAGGTGGGTACAATTTTGTCTTTTAAAAAGCATTTGGACAGTTACATGGGTAAGATGGGTATAGAGGGATATGGGCCAAGTGCAGGAAATTGGGACTAGCTTAGTGGTATAAACTGGGCGACATGGACATGTTGGGCCGAAGGGCCTGTTTCCATGTTGTAACTTCTATGATTCTATAAGGCTTCTTTGACAGCACCTCCCAAACCAGCGACCTCTACCACCTAGAAGGACAAGAGCAGCAGGCACATGGGAACACCACCACCTGCACGTTCCCCTCCAAGTCACACACCATCCCGACTTGGAAATATATCGTCGCTGGGTCAAAATCCTGGAACTCCCTTCCTAACAGCACTGTGGGAGAACCTTCACCACACAGACTGCAGCGTTTCAAGAATGCGGCTCACCACCACCTTCTCAAGGGCAATTAGGGATGGGCAATAAATGCCGGCCTCGCCAGCGACGCCCACATCCCATGAACGAATAATAAAAAAAAAAGACCAGGAGAACGAAGATAGGCTGGTGAAATGGGCAGATACATGGCAGATACAATTAACGCAGAGAAGTGTAAAGTGATGCATTTTGTTAGGAAGAATGAGGAGAGGCAATGTAAACTAAATGGTACAATTTTAAAGGGGGTGCAGGAACAGAGAGACCTGTGGGTATTTGTGCACAAATCTTTGAAGGTGGCAGTTGAGAAGGCTGTTAAAAAAGCATATAGGATCTTGGACTTCGTAAGCAGAGGCATACAGTATAAAAGCAAGGAAGTTTTGCTAACCTTTATAAATCACTGTGTAGGTCCCAACTGGAATATTGTGTCCAATTCTGGACACCACACTTTAGGAAGGATGTCAAGGCCTTGGAGAAGGTGCAGAGGAAATTTACCAGAATGTTACCAGGGATGAGGGTCTTCGGTTATGTGGAGAGACTGGAGAAGCTGGGATTGTTCTCCTTGGAGCAGAAAAGGTTAAGGGAAGATTTAATAAAGGTGCTCAAAATTAAGAGGGGTTTAGATAGAGAGAAACTGTTTCCAGTGGCAGGAGGGTCGGTAACCAGAGGACAAGATAATTGGCAAAAGAACCAGAGGCGAGATGAGATTTTTTTTAACGCAGTGAGTTATGATCTGGAATGCGCTGCCTGAAAGGGTTGATGGAGGCAGATTCAATAGTAACTTTCAAAAGGGAATTGGTTAAATATTTGAAAAAGAAATATTAGCAGGGCTATGGGGATAGAGCAGGGAAGTAGGCATGATGGGCTGAAAGGCCTCCTTCTGTGCTGCTTCACTCTATGATTGGGGGAAAAAAATCTAATTTTGAGGGGATGATAATGGAACAAGAGAAGATAAACTAGAAGAAAATATTGAGAACCAGAGTGGGAAATATTTAAAAAGGTGATCTATAGAGTTCAGGAGAAATACTGTCTGCTAAAAAACAAGAACATACTAACCAATAATGAAACACCATGGATGAATAAAGACATAAGGATAAAATTGAAATGAAAGAAAAAGGCATACACTAAGTAAATAGACAATAAAGGCAAGGATGACAAGAGAATACGAAGAGGTTAGGAAAAGTCAAAAAAAGCAATTAGGAAGGCAAAGAGAAGGCAATTTAAGTTTTCAAGGAATATAAAAAGAAATAGTGAAGTATTCTATAGACACATCAATAATAAAAGGAAAATCAGGATAGGGATCGGGCCTCTCAGGGATACACACCATAAACTCACAGGTAATGACAGTGAAATGGCAGAAATATTAAATAATTACTTTGCCTCAGTATTTACCAAGGAGATTAACAAGGTGGAGATGACATTAGAAGAAGAGATCAAAAAAGATACAAAAACATTTAAGATAGAAAGGGGGGAGATAATTGATAAACTAATTAAACTTAGAGGGGATAAAACCTCTGGTCCAAATGGATTGCATCCGTGCATATTAAAAGAAGTTAGGGAAGAGATATCAGAGGCACTATTACAAATATATAAAAATTCAATAGGAAAGGGAATAGTGCCAGAGGACTGGCGGACAGTTAATGTGATTCCTATATTTTAAAAGGGAGATAGAACAAACCCAGGGAATTATAGACCAATTAGCTTAACGTCGGTGGTAGGAAAGATAACGGAATCTTTGCTCAAAGATGTAATAGAAAAACATCTAGGAACCGAAAATATAACAAACAATAGTCAGCACAGATTTCAAAATGGAAGAACATGCTTGACCAACCTTATTGAATTCTTTGAAGAAATAACTAAGAGTAGACAAGGGTAATGTAGTGGATGTAATATACTTGGACTTTTAAAAGGCCGTTGATAAAGGTTCCGCATAATAGACTCATGACTAAGGTCAGAGCATGTGGAGTCGGGACAAGTAGCAGAATGGATAGTAAGCTGGCTACAAAAAACAGAACAGGGTTAAATACTGGCAAAAGGTGGGAAGTGGTGTTCCACAAGGATCGGTGCTGGGACCACTGTTGTTCACCATTTACATAAATGATTTGGACTTGGGAATCCGAAGTACAATTTCAAAATTTGCGGACGACACCAAATTGGGGGGTGTAGTTAATACTGAGGAGGACAGTGACAAAATACAAGGCGTTAACAAACTTGCAGAAGGGGTGTGTAAATGGCAAATTAATTTCAATGTGGATAAGTGTGAGGTGGTACACTTTGGTAGGAGGAATAAGGAGACCACCTACTCCTTGGATAATAAGAGTCCAAATGGGATAGAGGAGCAAAGGGATCTGGGGGTACAGGTACACAAATCACTAAAATTGGCAGCGCAGGTTAATAAGACCATAAAAAATGCAAACAAGGCACTGGGATTCGTTTCGAGAGGGATAGAATTCAAAAGCAGAGAAGTTATGCTAAACTTATGTAGAACTTTGGTTACATCACACAGAGTACTGTGCACAGTTCTGATCTCCATATTACAAAAAGGATATAGAAGCACTGGAGAAGGTGCAAAAACGATTTACTAGGATGATCAAAAGCAAAATACTGCAGATGCTGGAAATCTGAAATAAAAACAGAAAATGCTGGAGAAGCTCAGTGAGTCAGGCAGAGTCTGTGGAGAAAGAAACAGAGTTAACGTTTCAGGTCGAAGACCTTTCGTCAGAACTGGAAGATGTTAAGAGTTAAAGTTTTTAAGCAAGTTCAGAGCCAGGGAAAGGGATGGGAGGGAGAGGAGGAAATAACAAAAGGGAAGATCTGCGATAGGGTAGAGGGCAGGAGTGATTAAATGACAAAAGGGGTGCAAGGCAAGGAAGGTGGTAATAGGACAGGTTAAGAAACAAAAGATTGGACTAGAGTAACGGTAAATGGCAGCAGCAGAACCATTACCAGTACTTGCTGTCCGAAAAAATGGGAGCAGTGGTTCTGATCTGAAGTTATTGAAATCAACGTCGATTCTGCAAGGTTTTAAAGTGCCTAAATGAAAGATGAGGTGCTGTTCCTCGAGCTTCATTGGAACAGTGTAAGAGGCCGAGGACAGAGTGGGAGCGGGACGGGGAATTAAAATGGCATGCGACCAGGTCAGGGTCACACTCACGGACAGAGTGGATTCAGCAAAGCGATCACCCAGTCTGCGTTTGGTCTCCCCATTGTAGAGGAGACTGCATTGTGTGCAGCAGATACAGTATACTAAATTGAAAGAAGTAAATCACTGATTCACCTGAAAGGAGTGTTTGGGGCCCTGGATGGTGGGAAGGGAGGCGATGAAGGGGCAGGTGTTGCATCTTCTGCGCTCGCATGGGAAGGTGCCGTGGGGAGGAGAGCAGGTGTTGGGGGTGATGGAAGAGTGGACTAGAATGTCGCGGAGGGAGTAATCCCTTCGGAATGCTGAAAGGGGAGGGAAGGAGCTGATGTGTTTGGTGGTGGGATCGCATTGGAGATGGCGGAGGAGGATGATATGTTGAATGTGGAGGCTGGTGGGGTGGGAAGTGAGGACAAGGGGGACCCTGTCATGATTCTGGGAGGGAAGGGGAGGGGTGAGGGTAGAAGTGCAGGAAATAGGATGAATACGTCAAGGGCCCTGTCAACTATAGTGGAGGGGAATCCTTGACGAAGTGAAAAGGAAGACATTTCGGAAGCACTGATGCGGGAGGTAGCGTCGTCAGAACAGATGCGATGGAGACGGAGAAACTGGGAGACGGGAATAGTCCTTACAGGAAGTGGGGTGGGAGGAAGTGTAAACAAGGCAGCTGTGAGAGTTGGTGGGCTTATAATACACTGGATGATTGCTTTGCTGAACACCTCCGCTCTGTCCGTGAGTGTGACCCTGACCTGCCGGTCGGTTGCCATTTTAATTCCCTGTCCCACTCCCACTCTGACCGCTCTGTCCTCGGCCTCTTGCACTGTTCCAGTGAAGCTCAACGGAAGCTCGAGGAACAGCACCTCATCTCTCGTTTAGGCACTTTAAAACTTTCCGACTCAACACTGATTTCGATAACTTCAATAACTGCTCTTATTTTTTCACTCGTCTAGTGCTGGTAATGGTTCTGCTGCTGCCATTTACAGCTACTCCTGATCAATCTTTTGTTTCTTAACCTGTCCCATTACCACCTTCCTTGCCTTGCACCCTCATCCCTTTTGTCATTTAATCACTCCTGCCCTCTACCCTATCGCAGATCTTCCCTTTTGTTATTTCCTCCCCTCCCTCCCCTTTCCCTGGCTCTGAACTTGCTTAAAAACTTTAACTCTTTTAACATCTTCCAGTTCTGACGAAAGGTCTTCGACCTGAAACGTTAACTCTGTTTCTTTCTCCACAGATGCTACCCGACTCACTGAGCTTCTCCAGCATTTTCTGTTTTTATTTTACAAGGATGATACCAGATCTGAGAGGTTATAACTATCAGGAAAGACTGAACAGGCTGGGGCTCTTTCCTCTAGAAAAGTGAAAGCCGAGAGGTGCACTGATGGATCTTTAAAATTATGATGGGGTTTGATAGGATAGACAGAGAGAAGTTGTTCCTACTTGTGGGAGTCCAAAACTAGAGGTCATAAATATAAGATAGTCGCTAATAAATCCAGTAAGGAATTCAGGAGAAACTTCTTCACCCAGAAAGTGGTAAGAATGTGGAACTTGCTACCACAAGGAGTAGTTGAGGCAAATAACATAGAAGCACTTAAGGGGAAGCTAGATAAACACATGAGGGAGAAAGGAACAGACGGATATGCTGATACGGGAGGGAAGAGGCTCGAGTGGAGCATAAACCCCGACATAGACCAGTTGGCCCGAATGGCCTGTTTCTGTGCTGTACATTTTGTGACCGTGAAACCTGTACAAACGGACAGTTACTGACAATCCCAAATAACTTGTATCGTAACAGATACAAACTGCACCTTGAAACCGCAGACACTCGCAAAATACGAACTACGGACAGCTTTCAATGCACCAAGTCCATTTACAACTTAAAACACGGGACGTGCAGGTCAGCGCGAGGTGGCAGCAGGTGAAAGGAATGACTTGTGTGGGATGGGATGCTCTTTACTCAGCATCCATAGCGGCAGAGACACTGCTCTATCCCAGGGATTGACTGCTTGTACGGCTCTATCCCAGGGATAGAGGAGTTTCTCTGCCGCTATGGATGCTGGGTAAAGAACCTTCCATTCGACAAGCCGGGCACTCCACCGGGCAACGTCACATCTCGCTCCACCGGTACGTCAAGTACTGATTAACTGCTAACTGCCCCCTACCCAGCACTTCAAACACTAGCAGCTGGAGCTCACGGAGGAAGAGGGTCCCAGTCAGGGGTCTGCAGGACATTAATCGCCCCCCCCCCCCCCCCCAATTTGGCTGGGATCTCCCAGGCACTCTGGCCCTACAGCACCCAGCTCGCAATGTGCAGCCTGCCAACGTAGCAGATCGCAGGATCAGGCCTCCCCTCCCTCAGTGGAAAAGGATCCCGGGATGGCAATGAACTGGGAAACCCAACAGACAGGAAATGAACTGCAATCACATCCTGCTGGCAGGGCTCCAGAATTAGGCATGATCCCAGGTGAGGGCGAAAAAAGAGGGAACGCTCCAGGAGATTCAACCAATCCCGGGATATATGGCTCAGCTGGTTTAGTGTACATACAATGACCATTTTGAAAATAAGGACACCAGCAAATAAAGGACACCTGATGTAAGTCCCTTAGGTGTCCCTAATTTACAGGTTTCACTGTATATATGTGTGGTCAACAGGAAGGAACTGTTCTTTGATCCATGGTGCTGGTTATGGACAAGAGTTTTTTTTTAAAATCCTGCCACTGTGTCTCTGCTTGTATCACACTTTCTAGTTCATAAAATCTTACAGCACAGAAGGAGGCCATTCAACCCATCGTGACTGTGCTGGCTCTTTGAAAGAGCAATCCAATTACTCACCACTCTTCCCCACCCCCCACTCTTTCCCCATAGCCCTGCAAATCTTTCGAGTATGTATCTAATTCCCTTTTGAAAGTTATTATTGAATCTGTTTCCACCACCATGGATTCCAGATCATAACAACTCACTCAGTTTATTAAAATAAATTCTTCATCTCCCCTCTGGTTCTTTTGCCAATTACCTTAAATCTGTGTCCTCTGATTACCAACCTTTCTGCCAATTTACTCTATCAGAACCCCTCATAATTTTGAAAACCTCTATTAAATCTCCCCTTAACCTTCTCTGCTGTAAGGAAAACCCCAGTCTCTCCACATAACTGAAGTCCCTCATCCCTGGTTCCATTCTAGTAAATCTGCTCTGCACCCTCTCCAAGGCCTTGACAGCCTTTCCAAAATTGGACACACAACTCCAGCTCATACCTAACCAGTGATTTATAAAGGTTCTTTTTCTGTCTTTCTGATTATCGTCCACTCTCTCTTCCTCACTTCTTTGTCTTTCTGTCTCTCTCTCTCTGTGTGGCTCTCTCACACTTTTTGTGTGTCTTTCTGTCTCATTCTCTTTCTTGCTGTCTGTTTGAAAAGGAGGCAGACACATCTTTAAATAAATCTCTATGGTCTTGTGATCCAGTTGTGCAGCTTATTTTTACTGAGGGCCACTAAGGTAAGCAACACTGGAGCTTGATAATCAGCCATCAAATAATTGGTTGTGTGAAGTACTTTGCAAGATTTTAATGGTAAACCCAATTATTATAATGTACTTGCACGGTGGTACATTTGAGTGTATTTGTTCACTTATTTTTGATCCTTAATGTAGTTCCATAGACACCAATATCCCCCACTCCGGTATCTTGCCCCGTTATCTGGTCTTATGTGTGAGCCTAGACTGAGTGTTGCTGACCTATTTGACAGTGGGGGGGCATCAGAACCCAGCCCAGTTTGTCCACGTGTGCATTTTCAGCAGGTTCAGAATTCCCTCACACCCACACAGAAAGGACTATTATAATCCAAACCTTCTCTGAAAGAGTCTTGTATTTTCACCATACGTTATCCAGGTGTGAGCCTCGGCACTGAGTCTGCAAACTCCCACAATAGGTCAGTTGATAGCAAACTCCCCAGTATAACTCAAAGGGAATTATCCAGGAAGTAGTCATTTTACGGTATCATTTTGTGGATATGGGTGTGCGCATTTACTTTAATAACAATTGTTCCCATAGCCATTCTAACTGTGTGACAGCAATCACATGTCAATTTAGTCAAAGTGAATGCATGGGCCGCTTTTCTTGCAGGAAGAGAAGAGAAACCGAGACAGTTATAAGAGACCACAACGAGAGGCATAGGGAGCGATGGGAAGACAGTGGAAGAAAAACGGAGAAAGGAGACAGAGGATTAGACCAGGGGAGGCAGTAACACGAGGAGGCTTTGTTTAAAAAAAAACTTTTAGCACCATAGAAATTTACACAACAGAAGGAGGCCATTCGGCCTATTGTGTCTGTGTTAGTTCTGCCCAGCAACTTCTCAGGCAATCAGCTAGTTAGTTTAAACTTCCTTGAACACACTGCTGGTGGTTGTGATAGATGGTGCGTGCCACTGCTAACATCAGGTAATGAGTGTCTCACTGTACTGCCTGAGAAATGGGGACAGTTCCCGCACGGCCCAAGATCCAGGATAGCAGACCTGGTTTGTGGGCTTAAAGGTGCTGAGGACTTTGATTTAAAACCGCAGTAGAATTAGTCTGGATAATGATTCCAACGCTAACAGTCACTTCTCGGAGGATATCTCGTCAAAGGCATTACAGGTTGTGGTTTGCTCGACCAGTGCCTCAGCGGATAAATGCACTGCCTTGTACGGTACAGGCCAGAAGGCTCCAATCCTTGGTCAGTGCTGAGTTAGCTGATCTCAGCCAGGACAGTGGATGGAGCCCCGTGTTTGACATCGCTGCCCCGATCGCTATCTGGTGACTTCTGCTGAGAATGTAAAGGAAAGACTTTCATTTATACATCACCTTTCATGACCTCAGGACGTGCCAAAGCGCTTTACAGCCAATGAAGTACTTCTGAAGTGTACTCACTGTTGTAATGTAGGAAATGCAGCAGCCAATTTACACACAGCAAGATCCCACAAACAACAAAGAGACAAATGACCAGATAATCTCTCTTAGTGATGTTGGTTGAGAAAGAAATATTGGGCAGGACACCAGAGAGAACTCACCTGCTCTTCTTCGAAATAGTGTCATGGGATTTTTTTAGGTCCATCTGAGAAGGCAGACGGGGCCTCGGTTTAACGTCTAATCCGAAAGACGGCCCCTCTGACAGTGCAGCACTCCCTCAGTACTGCACTGGGAGTGTCAGCCTGGATTTTGTGCTCCAGTCTCTGGAGTGGGACTTAAGCCCACAACCTCCTGACTCAGAGGTGAGAGTGCGGCCCACTGAACCACGGCCGACACCTCGTGTGTCTGTGACGTCAGTTGAGGGGAGGATCAGGCAGGGCTGTCAAATAGGCTGCTAACATTATCTTAGCTCACGTGTGAAGTACCTCTGGCAAGGTGCTGAGTTGGTGCCTTGGGGGAGGATGAGAGATCAGGACGAGGATATGTTTTAAGTTTTTATTTTCTCCCTGGCAGACTTCCTTCGGTCTTGTGAAAGTCTTCATCGTGGTGATCCCGTTCCTGTACATGGGCACTCTGATCAGCAAAAGCTTTGCCTCTCTCCTGGAGGAACACGACATCTTTGTCCCGATCGATGATGATGACGATGATTAACCCTGGTAAAGAAACGTTGCCTTAAATGTACTGTGAGTTACACCATGGACTGATCGAGCGTTCTCATTGGGCGAGTGTGGACGTACGACTCCACCTTTAGCTCAGTGAGTGTCAGACTGACCCAGAGACACCAGGTGTCTCTTTATTGTCTGATTTCGCTTCTCAAGTGCCGTGGGATGTTATTCTTGTGCGTCCCCTATTTCCATCGCTCCACCATTGGCGGCAGTGCCTTCAGCTGCCTAGGCCCTAAGCTCTGGAATTCCCTCTCCACCTCGCTCCTCCTTTTAAGATGCTCCTTAAAATCTACCTCTCTGACCACCTGTCCTAATATCTCTTTATGTGGCTCAGTTTGTTTGATAATCGCTCCTGTGAAACACCTTCGGATATTTTACTACATTAAAGGCGCCATATAAAGGTGAGTTGTTGTTGTTGAAGGCGCTGTATGAAGGTGAGTTGTTGTTGTTGAAGGCGCGGTATGAAGGTGAGTTGTTGTTGTTGAAGGCGCGGTATGAAGGTGAGTTGTTGTTGTTGAAGGCGCGGTATGAAGGTGAGTTGTTGTTGAAGGCGCGGTATGAAGGTGAGTTGTTGAAGGCGCTGTATGAAGGTGAGTTGTTGAAGGCGCTGTATGAAGGTGAGTTGTTGAAGGCGCTGTATGAAGGTGAGTTGTTGAAGGCGCTGTATGAAGGTGAGTTGTTGTTGAAGGCGCTGTATGAAGGTGAGTTGTTGAAGGCGCTGTATGAAGGTGAGTTGTTGTTGAAGGCGCTGTATGAAGGTGAGTTGTTGAAGGCGCTGTATGAAGGTGAGTTGTTGAAGGCGCTGTATGAAGGTGAGTTGTTGAAGGCGCTGTATGAAGGTGAGTTGTTGAAGGCGCTGTATGAAGGTGAGATGTTGTTGAAGGCGCTGTATGAAGGTGAGTTGTTGTTGAAGGCGCTGTATGAAGGTGAGTTGTTGTTGAAGGCGCTGTATGAAGGTGAGTTGTTGAAGGCGCTGTATGAAGGTGAGTTGTTGAAGGCGCTGTATGAAGGTGAGTTGTTGTTGAAGGCGCTGTATGAAGGTGAGTTGTTGAAGGCGCTGTATGAAGGTGAGTTGTTGTTGAAGGCGCTGTATGAAGGTGAGTTGTTGAAGGCGCTGTATGAAGGTGAGTTGTTGAAGGCGCTGTATGAAGGTGAGTTGTTGTTGAAGGCGCTGTATGAAGGTGAGTTGTTGAAGGCGCTGTATGAAGGTGAGTTGTTGTTGAAGGCGCTGTATGAAGTTGAGTTGTTGAAGGCGCTGTATGAAGGTGAGTTGTTGTTGTTGAAGGCACTGTATGAAGGTGCGTTGTTGTTGAAGGCGCTGTATGAAGGTGCGTTGTTGTTGTTGAAGGCGCTGTATGAAGGTGCGTTGTTGTTGAAGGCGCTGTATGAAGGTGCGTTGTTGTTGAAGGCGCTGTATGAAGGTGCGTTGTTGTTGAAGGCGCTGTATGAAGGTGAGTTGTTGTTGAAGGCGCTGTATGAAGGTGAGTTGTTGAAGGCGCTGTATGAAGGTGAGTTGTTGAAGGCGCTGTATGAAGGTGAGTTGTTGAAGGCGCTGTATGAAGGTGCGTTGTTGTTGAAGGCGCTGTATGAAGGTGAGGAGTTGTTGAAGGCGCTGTATGAAGGTGAGTTGTTGAAGGCGCTGTATGAAGGTGCGTTGTTGTTGAAGGCGCTGTATGAAGGTAAGTTGTTGTTGAAGGCGCTGTATGAAGGTGCGTTGTTGTTGAAGGCGCTGTATGAAGGTGAGTTGTTGTTGAAGGCGCTGTATGAAGGTGCGTTGTTGTTGAAGGCGCTGTATGAAGGTGAGTTGTTGTTGAAGGCGCTGTATGAAGGTGCGTTGTTGTTGAAGGCGCTGTATGAAGGTGCGTTGTTGTTGAAGGCGCTGTATGAAGGTGCGTTGTTGTTGAAGGCGCTGTATGAAGGTGAGTTGTTGTTGAAGG
Organism: Heptranchias perlo; assembly: GCF_035084215.1. NCBI lineage: Eukaryota > Metazoa > Chordata > Chondrichthyes > Hexanchiformes > Hexanchidae > Heptranchias > Heptranchias perlo. The sequence continues at coordinate 16,692,789 of NC_090364.1, read as the reverse complement.
CGCTGTATGAAGGTGAGTTGTTGAAGGCGCTGTATGAAGGTGAGTTGTTGAAGGCGCTGTATGAAGGTGAGTTGTTGAAGGCGCTGTATGAAGGTGCGTTGTTGTTGAAGGCGCTGTATGAAGGTGAGGAGTTGTTGAAGGCGCTGTATGAAGGTGAGTTGTTGTTGAAGGCGCTGTATGAAGTTGAGTTGTTGAAGGCGCTGTATGAAGGTGAGTTGTTGTTGAAGGCGCTGTATGAAGGTGAGTTGTTGTTGAAGGCGCTGTATGAAGGTGAGTTGTTGTTGAAGGCGCTGTATGAAGGTGAGTTGTTGAAGGCGCTGTATGAAGGTGAGTTGTTGTTGAAGGCGCTGTATGAAGTTGAGTTGTTGAAGGCGCTGTATGAAGGTGAGTTGTTGTTGAAGGCGCTGTATGAAGGTGAGTTGTTGTTGTTGAAGGCGCTGTATGAAGGTGAGTTGTTGTTGAAGGCGCTGTATGAAGGTGAGTTGTTGAAGTTGAAGGCGCTGTATGAAGGTGAGTTGTTGAAGGTGAGTTGTTGTTGAAGGCGCTGTATGAAGGTGAGTTGTTGTTGAAGGCGCTGTATGAAGGTGAGTTGTTGAAGGCGCTGTATGAAGGTGAGTTGTTGAAGGCGCTGTATGAGGGTGAGTTGTTGAAGGCGCTGTATGAAGGTGAGTTGTTGAAGGCGCTGTATGAAGGTGAGTTGTTGTTGAAGGCGCTGTATGAAGGTGAGTTGTTGTTGAAGGCGCTGTATGAAGGTGAGTTGTTGAAGGCGCTGTATGAAGGTGAGTTGTTGAAGGCGCTGTATGAAGGTGAGTTGTTGTTGAATGCGCTGTATGAAGGTGAGTTGTTGAAGGCGCTGTATGAAGGTGAGTTGTTGTTGAAGGCGCTGTATGAAGTTGAGTTGTTGAAGGCGCTGTATGAAGGTGAGTTGTTGTTGTTGAAGGCACTGTATGAAGGTGCGTTGTTGTTGAAGGCGCTGTATGAAGGTGCGTTGTTGTTGTTGAAGGCGCTGTATGAAGGTGCGTTGTTGTTGAAGGCGCTGTATGAAGGTGCGTTGTTGTTGAAGGCGCTGTATGAAGGTGCGTTGTTGTTGAAGGCGCTGTATGAAGGTGAGTTGTTGTTGAAGGCGCTGTATGAAGGTGAGTTGTTGAAGGCGCTGTATGAAGGTGAGTTGTTGTTGAAGGCGCTGTATGAAGGTGAGTTGTTGAAGGCGCTGTATGAAGGTGAGTTGTTGAAGGCGCTGTATGAAGGTGAGTTGTTGTTGAAGGCGCTGTATGAAGGTGAGTTGTTGAAGGCGCTGTATGAAGGTGAGTTGTTGTTGAAGGCGCTGTATGAAGTTGAGTTGTTGAAGGCGCTGTATGAAGGTGAGTTGTTGTTGTTGAAGGCACTGTATGAAGGTGCGTTGTTGTTGAAGGCGCTGTATGAAGGTGCGTTGTTGTTGAAGGCGCTGTATGAAGGTGCGTTGTTGTTGAAGGCGCTGTATGAAGGTGAGTTGTTGTTGAAGGCGCTGTATGAAGGTGAGTTGTTGAAGGCGCTGTATGAAGGTGAGTTGTTGAAGGCGCTGTATGAAGGTGAGTTGTTGAAGGCGCTGTATGAAGGTGCGTTGTTGTTGAAGGCGCTGTATGAAGGTGAGGAGTTGTTGAAGGCGCTGTATGAAGGTGAGTTGTTGAAGGCGCTGTATGAAGGTGCGTTGTTGTTGAAGGCGCTGTATGAAGGTAAGTTGTTGTTGAAGGCGCTGTATGAAGGTGCGTTGTTGTTGAAGGCGCTGTATGAAGGTGAGTTGTTGTTGAAGGCGCTGTATGAAGGTGCGTTGTTGTTGAAGGCGCTGTATGAAGGTGCGTTGTTGTTGAAGGCGCTGTATGAAGGTGCGTTGTTGTTGAAGGCGCTGTATGAAGGTGAGTTGTTGTTGAAGGCGCTGTATGAAGGTGAGTTGTTGAAGGCGCTGTATGAAGGTGAGTTGTTGAAGGCGCTGTATGAAGGTGAGTTGTTGAAGGCGCTGTATGAAGGTGCGTTGTTGTTGAAGGCGCTGTATGAAGGTGAGGAGTTGTTGAAGGCGCTGTATGAAGGTGAGTTGTTGTTGAAGGCGCTGTATGAAGTTGAGTTGTTGAAGGCGCTGTATGAAGTTGAGTTGTTGAAGGCGCTGTATGAAGGTGAGTTGTTGTTGTTGAAGGCACTGTATGAAGGTGCGTTGTTGTTGAAGGCGCTGTATGAAGGTGCGTTGTTGTTGTTGAAGGCGCTGTATGAAGGTGCGTTGTTGTTGAAGGCGCTGTATGAAGGTGCGTTGTTGTTGAAGGCGCTGTATGAAGGTGCGTTGTTGTTGAAGGCGCTGTATGAAGGTGAGTTGTTGTTGAAGGCGCTGTATGAAGGTGAGTTGTTGAAGGCGCTGTATGAAGGTGAGTTGTTGTTGAAGGCGCTGTATGAAGGTGAGTTGTTGAAGGCGCTGTATGAAGGTGAGTTGTTGAAGGCGCTGTATGAAGGTGAGTTGTTGTTGAAGGCGCTGTATGAAGGTGAGTTGTTGAAGGCGCTGTATGAAGGTGAGTTGTTGTTGAAGGCGCTGTATGAAGTTGAGTTGTTGAAGGCGCTGTATGAAGGTGAGTTGTTGTTGTTGAAGGCACTGTATGAAGGTGCGTTGTTGTTGAAGGCGCTGTATGAAGGTGCGTTGTTGTTGAAGGCGCTGTATGAAGGTGCGTTGTTGTTGAAGGCGCTGTATGAAGGTGAGTTGTTGTTGAAGGCGCTGTATGAAGGTGAGTTGTTGAAGGCGCTGTATGAAGGTGAGTTGTTGAAGGCGCTGTATGAAGGTGAGTTGTTGAAGGCGCTGTATGAAGGTGCGTTGTTGTTGAAGGCGCTGTATGAAGGTGAGGAGTTGTTGAAGGCGCTGTATGAAGGTGAGTTGTTGAAGGCGCTGTATGAAGGTGCGTTGTTGTTGAAGGCGCTGTATGAAGGTAAGTTGTTGTTGAAGGCGCTGTATGAAGGTGCGTTGTTGTTGAAGGCGCTGTATGAAGGTGAGTTGTTGTTGAAGGCGCTGTATGAAGGTGCGTTGTTGTTGAAGGCGCTGTATGAAGGTGCGTTGTTGTTGAAGGCGCTGTATGAAGGTGCGTTGTTGTTGAAGGCGCTGTATGAAGGTGAGTTGTTGTTGAAGGCGCTGTATGAAGGTGAGTTGTTGAAGGCGCTGTATGAAGGTGAGTTGTTGAAGGCGCTGTATGAAGGTGAGTTGTTGAAGGCGCTGTATGAAGGTGCGTTGTTTTTGAAGGCGCTGTATGAAGGTGAGGAGTTGTTGAAGGCGCTGTATGAAGGTGAGTTGTTGTTGAAGGCGCTGTATGAAGTTGAGTTGTTGAAGGCGCTGTATGAAGTTGAGTTGTTGAAGGCGCTGTATGAAGTTGAGTTGTTGAAGGCGCTGTATGAAGGTGAGTTGTTGTTGAAGGCGCTGTATGAAGGTGAGTTGTTGTTGAAGGCGCTGTATGAAGGTGAGTTGTTGTTGAAGGCGCTGTATGAAGGTGAGTTGTTGTTGAAGGCGCTGTATGAAGGTGAGTTGTTGAAGGCGCTGTATGAAGGTGAGTTGTTGTTGAAGGCGCTGTATGAAGTTGAGTTGTTGAAGGCGCTGTATGAAGGTGAGTTGTTGTTGAAGGCGCTGTATGAAGGTGAGTTGTTGTTGTTGAAGGCGCTGTATGAAGGTGAGTTGTTGTTGAAGGCGCTGTATGAAGGTGAGTTGTTGAAGTTGAAGGCGCTGTATGAAGGTGAGTTGTTGAAGGTGAGTTGTTGTTGAAGGCGCTGTATGAAGGTGAGTTGTTGTTGAAGGCGCTGTATGAAGGTGAGTTGTTGAAGGCGCTGTATGAAGGTGAGTTGTTGAAGGCGCTGTATGAAGGTGAGTTGTTGAAGGCGCTGTATGAAGGTGCGTTGTTGTTGAAGGCGCTGTATGAAGGTGAGGAGTTGTTGAAGGCGCTGTATGAAGGTGAGTTGTTGAAGGCGCTGTATGAAGGTGAGTTGTTGAAGGCGCTGTATGAAGGTGCGTTGTTGTTGAAGGCGCTGTATGAAGGTAAGTTGTTGTTGAAGGCGCGGTATGAAGGTGAGTTGTTGTTGAAGGCGCGGTATGAAGGTGAGTTGTTGTTGAAGGCGCTGTATGAAGGTGCGTTGTTGTTGAAGGCGCTGTATGAAGGTGAGTTGTTGAAGGCGCTGTATGAAGGTGAGTTGTTGAAGGCGCTGTATGAAGGTGAGTTGTTGAAGGCGCTGTATGAAGGTGCGTTGTTGTTGAAGGCGCTGTATGAAGGTGAGGAGTTGTTGAAGGCGCTGTATGAAGGTGAGTTGTTGAAGGCGCTGTATGAAGGTGAGTTGTTGAAGGCGCTGTATGAAGGTGCGTTGTTGTTGAAGGCGCTGTATGAAGGTAAGTTGTTGTTGAAGGCGCTGTATGAAGGTGCGTTGTTGTTGAAGGCGCTGTATGAAGGTGAGTTGTTGTTGAAGGCGCTGTATGAAGGTGCGTTGTTGTTGAAGGCGCTGTATGAAGGTGAGTTGTTGTTGAAGGCGCTGTATGAAGGTGAGTTGTTGAAGGCGCTGTATGAAGGTGAGTTGTTGAAGGCGCTGTATGAAGGTGAGTTGTTGAAGGCGCTGTATGAAGGTGCGTTGTTGTTGAAGGCGCTGTATGAAGGTGAGGAGTTGTTGAAGGCGCTGTATGAAGGTGAGTTGTTGAAGGCGCTGTATGAAGGTGCGTTGTTGTTGAAGGCGCTGTATGAAGGTAAGTTGTTGAAGGCGCTGTATGAAGGTGCGTTGTTGTTGAAGGCGCTGTATGAAGGTGCGTTGTTGTTGAAGGCGCTGTATGAAGGTGCGTTGTTGTTGAAGGCGCTGTATGAAGGTGCGTTGTTGTTGTTGAAGGCGCTGTATGAAGGTGAGTTGTTGGCGCTGTATGAAGGTGAGTTGTTGGCGCTGTATGAAGGTGAGTTGTTGATGGCGCTGTATGAAGGTGAGTTGTTGAAGGCGCTGTATGAAGGTGAGTTGTTGAAGGCGCTGTATGAAGGTGAGTTGTTGAAGGCGCTGTATGAAGGTGAGTTGTTGAAGGCGCTGTATGAAGGTGAGTTGTTGAAGGCGCGGTATGAAGGTGAGTTGTTGTTGAAGGCGCGGTATGAAGGTGAGTTGTTGTTGAAGGCGCTGTATGAAGGTTAGTTGTTGTTGAAGGCGCTGTATGAAGGTGAGTTGTTGAAGGCACTGTATGAAGGTGAGTTGTTGAAGGCGCTGTATGAAGGTGAGTTGTTGCTGTTGAAGGCGCTGTATGAAGGTGAGTTGTTGCTGTTGAAGGCGCGGTATGAAGGTGAGTTGTTGCTGTTGAAGGCGCTGTATGAAGGTGAGTTGTTGCTGTTGAAGGCGCTGTATGAAGGTCCACTCACTGGCCTGTGCTGAGTTTGCTGATTGCAGCTGATGACAGGAAACGACAACTGGCCCTGGTGTCCCGAGTGCTGATCACAATCTGGTGACCGTGACTGGAAACGGAGGGGAGGGGCGAGCTCAGCCAGTTGGAGGGCAGGTATGCTCTCGAGCTGTGCCCCAGTGTAAGGCCGTGCCTTCAGGATACACAAGTGCTTGGTTCGCCACGGCCTTCAAACACTTGTTGTCAGCGGCACTGTCACTGTTACCTGTTCGCCCCTCCCCTCCACCATCCTGTGCGCTATTCCCTGGTCACGAGGACAATTAACTGACCTGCGCCCAGACCTTTGCTGAGGTTGCTTTGAAACACACACGAGAATGTTCCAGAATGACTTGCTTGCTGTTCTTCACTCGAGTGCGTTCAATGTCAGCCTCACAGCCCAGTCAGGACCAGGACCTCAGCAAGTGGACACAAATTGCAGCAACACAATCTTTTTAATTCAAAATCGTATAGATTCTTAATTAACATACTTCCAAACAATCTAATTTTCACCTCCGCCTAGAGTTTGAAAAGTGGCTCGAGGCCTCTACAATGATGAAGGGCTTCGATAGGGTGGATGTAGAGAAACTGTTTCCTATTGTGGGTGAGTCCAGAATAAGTGGGCACAGCTATAAAATAGTCACTAACAGATCTAATAAAACATTTAGGAGGAATTTCTTTACACAGAGATTGGTGAGAATGTGGATCTCACATTGAGCAGTTAGCATCGCTGCATTTAAGGAATTCGAGGGACACAGGGACAGGGTGGGAAGTGGTAATTAAAGTGGGAGGAGGCTCGTGTAGAGTATAAACTCCAGCAGAGACCAGTTGGACCGAATGGCCTGTTCCTGTGCTATAGATTCTGTGTAATGCATAGAACAATAGAATCATACAGCACAGGGGGAGGCCATTCAGCCCATCGTGCCTGTGCCGGCTCTTAGAGCTTTCCAATTAGTCCCACTCCCCTGCCCTTTCCCCACAGCCCTGCAAATTTTCACCCCTTCAAGTATTTATCCAATTCCCTTTTGAAAGTTACTATTGAATCTGCTTCCACCGCCCTTTCAGGCAGCGCATTCCAGATCATCATAACTCGCTGCGTAAAAAAATTGTTCTCATCTCCCCTCTGGTTCTTTTGCTAATTACCTTAAATCTGTGTCCTCTGGTTACCAACCCTCCTGCCTGTGGAAACAGTTTCTCCTTATTTACTCTATCAAAACCCTTCATGATTTTAAACATCTCTATCAAATCTCCCCTTAACCTTCTCTGCTCTAATTCCATGTATCCCACTGCAAGCTGCTGCAAGGGTTTGGCAACAACAGACAAACACTGAAACACTGACCCAGTTCCCTTCACAACCCAACCAGCAGGCAAAATAGCCGATGCAAATCACATCAAATAACAAGCCGCAGAGTGATCACTCTCTCCCTGCCCTGCTACACGATTCTCCCTTAAACCAGCAACATTCCTTTCAGTTAATCCTTCTCCATTTTATTTTTCCACGAGTTGTTTAAAGGTTGACCATTTCTCGATGAACATTTCAATCCATAGTGGACAGCGTGAATCCCATCGTCCATCGCTGGCACAGTCATGGCACTGGGCCCACTCCCAACAGCAAAACCAGCTGAAATTCCCATGGATCAAAGTGACAGCCTGTTACTGGTGATTGCTTTCTTTGGGAAGGAAGCTGGCGCAATTGTAACCTATTTATCACAAATTAACCCTCCCTTCAACCCGAACCAGGACCCACCTCATTTGTTTCTCTGGGCTTTAAGTGAAGCCTTTGTTCCCCTGGTATTGCAGTGACTAACCGACCTGCCCAGTGCAGAAATAAGTCCCAGTGCTCAGCGAGGTGCCATCTTGCAACCTTTTTTATTTTTGATCAGCTGAGGTCTGTACTCATGTTAGAGTCTCCAAACCAAACTGCTGAGAATACCCAAACAGGGAGACTATCTCTGTTTGCCCGATGTGGAATCCACTCTCTTTCCCCAGCAGGGACACACCCCAGTCCGGGTGCAGGGCCAAGGTTTCGGGATCCCCAGCTGTGCACAGGACACTGCTGAAGTTTAACCACCTCAGCCCACACCGACTGGCTGGTAGTACAGAGCCTGATCAGCTTCCTGATCCCTGTCCAGCCAGAATCCTGCTTTCATTAGGGTGGCTTGCAGGGTTATCTGAAGGAGGAATCCCAGCCCTCGAGGACCGTTCCCGTGAAAGGCCAGAATTTATTGCCTGTCTCTAGTTGCTCTGAGAAGGTGGTGGGCCGCCTTCAGAGGGCAGTTAAGAGGAGACTGGAGTCACATATCAGCCCAGACCGGGTAGGTATCCTTCCTTAAAGGGCATTAATGAACTACTTGGGTTTTTAATGACAGCTTTTTAAACTGAATTCAAATTCCCAAACAGCCACAGTGGGATTTGAACACTCGTTCCCTGGTTCTGGTATTTACTAGTCCAGTAACATAACCACTACACTAACCTGACAGTCAGCAATCTACATTGTTGTGCGGACCTGGTTCTGCGTGTTTGGGTGTCGAGTCTGCCACTGAAGGATATGTTGCAGGCCCATTGCCAGAGATAATTTGGGAAGGGGGATTAAAATCTTTAGGAACAGAAAGAAAAGGTGACGTTATTATCACACTCCATTTTTGTCTTTCAGATTTCTGCTGGCTCTGCAAGCTGGTCTCATTGGATCGAAAGCCATCGGAGCCATTAGCTGTCTATATTATTCCTGTACCTAAAGCCTCCCAGCTTCCTCCGGCCAGGAAGAGACAAGAACTCTGAAGAGGGAATGCGAACAATCCATGACCATGTTTTGCATATGTTGTACATAGTGGGTGTGGGTGTGTGGGTGGGTGGGAGAATTAGCACCCTGTTAAAGAAACAGTGACCATTCTGATGGTTTGTATAGGCTGTATCCAATTGAGAACATTTCTCAGCATGGTTTCCTTTAAGACCTAGAAAGGTGATTTTATCCCTCTCTGAGAAAACTTTCTTTCTCAGCTGGATGAGTTTTCCCAGAGGGACGTTGATTCAAATGAGGGCCTCTAATATTTGCAGGTGTCTGTGTCTGCTATTTTATAAAATCTGATTCTCTCTTCCCTCCTCACCACTTCCAACTTAAGACAGAACAAATCACCAGGCTGGAGTGCGAGCAGTGTAAATGACCCGTCACACTGACCCATACGTCACCCATTGCTCCTGGATTGTGGTTGAGTCGCTGTGGGAGATTTTTGGTAATCTGTGGTTGCCGTGATTTGTTTTGAATTCAGCCTATTTATAGTCCCCACCATTTATTGTGGGCGTGTTCTTGCGAACACGATTTGCCCGAAATACACGATGGCCGGTGTAACCGGACGGCTGGGATCCTGGAATTAACCGGCAGTGTGGGACGGGACCGAGCGATCCTCTCCACCCTCTTCAGATTTAAGATCCGCTGTTTGAAATAATCTACAAAGCGCATTCAGTGGTGCAGACTGGCAGAGACTGATCTCTGGCTTTGTTTAATCTAATACACTGAGAACGCTCCCTGGCCAACTTTCCATCGGTTCACATTTCTCTCTATAACTTGCACTGCTTCCCAACATTAAATGTCGTTGAAAGTAACAGCACTCGTCACAATTCTGTTTTCTATTTATCACAATTTAATGATTTTTTTAAAAGCATATATTCTTTATTTATTTGCGTCTGCTCGTTTGTAATTTAATCGTCCCAGCCCCAGCCCCAAAATAAGGCAGTTTATTAACGCTCAATTATAGTGTACTAGGAAATTCTAAAAGGTTTAATTTCTATGGCGAATCCTAATCCTCTGAATGCAGGCACTGGGCCTTGAAGCAAACACTAGCAGTAAATTAACTTCTGATATTTAGTATTTGAATTTCAGAAACACTAAGTAGAATGAAATGTAATTAGTGAATAAACTCTTCCTGCCTGAAATAAACGGAGCTCTTAAGTCACAATAACCAGCAACTTAGAAATCAGTGTTAGTGCAAGTAGGTGATGGCATTTGCTTTTTGGCCGATTATAAGCGACTGGTTGTTCTAAGTGGTGGGGACTGTATAAACTGTGGAATGGATACTGTCTGACTCTAGTGATTGTTTACCAGGTGCCTGCTCGCTCTCTCTCTCTCTCCTTTTCTAGGCCCCATGTTTTGTTTCATTAAATGCACGATGTTGCTGGGATAAATGCTTTTGTTACATTGCCTCTTTGGTTGTTTGAATGGATTGCTGCTGCCTGTGCTGTTCGGGGAGCTGGAATTGTCTGTGGCACTGTCGGTCATCCACAGGAATAAAACAGGTGGAGCCCATAAGACCATAAGAGATAGGAGCAGGATTAGGCCATTTGGCCCCTCAAGCCTGCTCCACCATCCAATGAGATCATGGCTGATCTGATTTTTACCCCAACTCCACTTTCCCGCCCTTTCCCCGTATCCTTTGACTCCCTTGCTGATCAAAAATTTGTCTAACTCAGCCTTGAATGTATTCAATGACTCAGCCTCCACAGCTTTTTGGGGTAAAGAATTCCAAAGATTCACAACCCTTTGGGAGAAGAAATTCCTCCTCATTTCCGTCTTAAACGGGCGACCCCTTATTCTGAGACTATGCCCCCTAGTTTTAGATTCCCCAATGAGGGGTAACATCCTCTCAGCATCTACCCTATCGAGTCCCCTCAGAATCTTGTTTGTTTCAATAAGATCTCCTCTCATTCTTCTAAACTCCAATGAGTAGAGACCCAACCCGTTCAATCTTTCCTCATAAGACAACCCTTCAATACCCAGAATCAACCTAGTGAACCTTCTCTGGACTGCCTCCAATGCAAGTATGTCCTTCCTTAAATAAGGGCACCAGACAGAATTTGACACCGAGCCACATAAGGAGATATTGGGACAGGTGACCAAAAGTTTGGTCAAAGAGGTAGGTTTTAAGGAGCGTCTTGAAGGAGGAGAGAGAGGGGGAGAGGTTTAGGGAGGGAATTCCATATCCTAGGGCCTAGGCAGCTGAAGGCACGGCCGCCAATGGTGGAGCGATTAAAATCGGGGATGCGCAAGAGGCCAGAATTGGAGAAGCGCAGAGATCTCAGAGGGTTGTAGGGCTGGAGGAGGTTACAGAGATAGGGAGGGGCGAGGCCATGGAGGGATTTGAAAACCAGGATTGGAATGTTTCTTGCCATTTACACTCTCCGAACAGTGGGGCAGGGGTTGTTTGCTCAGCGGTCAGAGGTTAGCGGGGGGGCCGCGAGGCCTGATCGAGCACTCAGACCACAGAACCCGTTACCTCCAGCAGTCTCCCCTTTATCGTACTATTTAGTTTTGAAACCAAACCTCACCATGTACTCAGTCACGAGTCTCCGATTTGGCCAATTTTCTCGCCCCCCCCCCCCCCCCCCAGCCCTGTGCTGAAGCTGCTAACTCCTGGGGTGCAGTTCCACAGGCACCAGCCACACTTAGTACCTCTTCCCCAAGGGGCCATTCTACACCTGTGAGCTTAAGACAGGTGAGTGTTGGCGTTGGGTGCATCGCAGCTGAGTCTGTCCTTACCTGACCGGCACAGGTAGTGGGGGACCATCTGTCGTGTTACCCCTCCCAACCCTAGGGCATTCACCTCAATAGTAGCTAACTCCACCCAGACTGGGACCTTGTAGTCTCTATATCTTACTGCACTGCTCTACACAATGAGCTTCTCTTTATTTTTTTAAACCAGCCTGGTTAAAATATGCAGCTTCCCCACTCCTCCCATTTTTTAATTTCCATTTTTTTTCCTCCCCTGTCCTCTGGCACCTTCCCCACATGGCTGTTTTCCATGTGTGAATCTGGATAGTGAGTGGTGAGGGTCTATTTGACTTGGGATGAGGAGGAGGAGAAGAATCACAGCCAAGACTAACCCACACATAGTCCATCAATACTGGTTGACACACACTCCATCAGAGCCTACTGACTGAAAATCAGTGACAGGGACCTTAACTGAGCTCCCACCTCCGATTGCAGTGATTCTGTTGCCTTGGCTGTTCTGGGCGGTACATTTATCTACTGACTCACCAGGCGACCCCATGCCTCCTCTCTCTGTTATTACCAGAGGCTCGTCTCCCCCAAACAGTCTGTTTTCCAATGTGAGCGACTCATTTTATTTTTGCTGACACCAAGTTGCAAATTCTGTCCCCAATGCAAGTCGTTCACACCATCGGGAAGTCACTCTTGCTGCATGTAATGTTCATCGTTAAAAGACGATGTTTCCCACGCGCCTGGCAATCTTGTCACATTTACTCCTCGAGGACCGGGCTCCACAGAAACTATCCTGGGGGCAGGGTGGCGGGAGCTCAGATAATTACAGTACTGACTAGATGTGTTCTGCACTGCACAGCAAGTCAGAGCAGTGGGCTCTTGACAATCAGACAAACCTGGCCCCCACTTCAAGTGTCTTCTCACCACTAAATCAAACTGCTCTGGCACTGAATGTGCAGCCTGCAAGTATCGGTCAATACTCGAGGTCAGGTGGTGATCTGACCGTAGGCTCGTTCAGTGTTGGTGTGCAATAGTGACCAGCACCAAACGGACCTTCATCACCAATTGGTCATCTGATGTGGCCTTGGATACACACTCAGTACTGACATTGTCAAGTATTCCCATTCTCAACACTTGACTGATTCTTTGTGATCTCCACACCTGAATCTTCACCAGGTTCATGTAAAATTGCAGCCAGCTCAAAGAGAACCAGATTATGGCCTTGCTAGTGTAGGGTTAAATAATAAGATACACATGTAGAATGTTTTAACATTTTAAATGGTGTTGCTGTATACAGTGTGGTACAGGAGGCCATTCAAGTGGGGAGAATAAAAAGGAATATGGTAGTGGTAGGGGATAGTATAGTCAGGGAGATAGAGACTGTTCTCTGCGGCCGCAACCGAGAGTCCCAAAGGCTGTGTTGCCTGCCCGGTGCCAGGGTTAAGGACATCTCCTCGCAGCTGCAAAAGAACTTGGAGCATAACAGTCACCTAGTTAATTAGGTGACTGGTTCGAACTGGTAATCTACTGTCAGCTGGGGCTGACTCAGGCGATTGGCATTCTAACTAACATAAATTCAGAAAGGTTTTGCTAACGCACGGAGTGAGGGAGCACAGAGTAGCAGCTATCGAGGGAGTCTGGTTTCAACAGAGTCTATAATTGGGAATTTGGTGAGAGAGGGGACTCAGTGCAGGAAGGGGTGAGATGCATTTGTTTAGTCAGCAGAGCGGAGAGGGGCTCACCGGGGGCGCGCCGAGGGCGGTGAGGGGCGCGCCGAGGGCGGTGAGGGGCGCGCCGAGGGCGGTGAGGGGCGCGCCGAGGGCGGTGAGGGGCGCGCCGAGGGCGGAGAGGGGCGCGCCGGGAGCGGAGAGGGGCGCGCCGAGGGCGGAGAGGGGCGCGCCGAGGGCGGAGAGGGGCGCGCCGAGGGCGGTGAGGGGCGCACCGGGAGCGGAGAGGGGCGCACCGGGAGCGGAGAGGGGCGCACCGGGGGCGGAGAGGGGCGCGGTGAGGGGCGCGCCGAGGGCGGTGAGGGGCGCGCCGGGAGCGGAGAGGAGCGCGCCGAGGGCGGTGAGGGGCGCGCCGAGGGCGGAGAGGGGCGCGCCGAGGGCGGAGAGGGGCGCGCCGAGGGCGGAGAGGGGCGCGCCGAGGGCGGAGAGGGGCGCGCCGGGAGCGGAGAGGGGCGCGCCGAGGGCGGAGAGGGGCGCGCCGAGGGCGGAGAGGGGCGCGCCGAGGGCGGAGAGGGGCGCGCCGAGGGCGGAGAGGGGCGCGCCGGGAGCGGAGAGGGGCGCGCCGAGGGGGGAGAGGGGCGCGCCGAGGGCGGAGAGGGGCGCGCCGAGGGCGGAGAGGGGCGCGCCGAGGGCGGAGAGGGGCGCGCCGAGGGCGGAGAGGGGCGCGCCGAGGGCGGAGAGGGGCGCGGAGAGGGGCGCGCCGGGAGCGGAGAGGGGCGCGCCGAGGGCGGAGAGGGGCGCGCCGGGAGCGGAGAGGGGCGCGCCGAGGGCGGAGAGGGGCGCGCCGGGAGCGGAGAGGGGCGCGCCGAGGGCGGAGAGGGGCGCGCCGAGGGCGGAGAGGGGCGCGCCGAGGGCGGAGAGGGGCGCGCCGGGAGCGGAGAGGGGCGCGCCGAGGGCGTAGAGGGGCGCGCCGAGGGCGTAGTGGGGCACGCCGAGGGCGGAGAGGGGCGCGCCGGGAGCGGAGAGGGGCGCGCCGAGGGTGGAGTGGGGCACGCCGAGGGCGGAGAGGGGCGCGCTGAGGAGCGCGCCGAGGGCGGAGAGGGGCGCGGAGAGGGCGGAGAGGGGCGCGGAGAGGGGCGCGCCGAGGGCGGAGAGGGGCGCGCCGAGGGCGGAGAGGGGCGCGCCGAGGGCGGAGAGGGGCGCGCCGAGGGCGGAGAGGGGCGCGCCGAGGGCGGAGAGGGGCGCGCCGAGGGCGGAGAGGAGCGCGCCGAGGGCGGAGAGGGGCGCGCCGGGAGCGGAGAGGGGCGCGCCGAGGGCGGAGAGGGGCGCGCCGGGAGCGGAGAGGAGCGCGCCGGGAGCGGAGAGGAGCGCGCCGGGAGCGGAGAGGGGCGCGGAGAGGGGCGCGGAGAGGGCGGAGAGGGGCGCGCCGAGGGCGGAGAGGGGCGCGGAGAGGGCGGAGAGGGGCGCGGAGAGGGCGGAGAGGGGCGCGGAGAGGGCGGAGAGGAGCGCCGAGGGCGGAGAGGGGCGCGGAGAGGGGCGCGGTGAGGGGCGCGCCGAGGGCGGAGAGGAGCGCGCCGAGGGCGGTGAGGGGCGCGCCGAGGGCGGAGAGGAGCGCGCCGAGGGCGGAGAGGGGCGCGCCGGGAGCGGAGAGGGGCGCGGAGAGGAGCGCGCCGAGGGCGGAGAGGGGCGCGCCGAGGGCGGAGAGGGGCGCGCCGAGGAGCGCGCCGAGGGCGGAGAGGGGCGCGGAGAGGGCGGTGAGGAGCGCGCCGAGGGCGGAGAGGGGCGCGGAGAGGGCGGTGAGGAGCGCGCCGAGGGCGGAGAGGAGCGCGCCGAGGGCGGAGAGGGGCGCGCCGAGGGCGGAGAGGGGCGCGCCGAGGGCGGAGAGGGGCGCGCCGAGGGCGGAGAGGGGCGCGGAGAGGGGCGCGCCGAGGGCGGAGAGGAGCGCGCCGAGGGCGGTGAGGAGCGCGGAGAGGAGCGGTGAGGAGCGCGCCGAGGGCGGAGAGGGGCGCGGAGAGGAGCGGTGAGGAGCGCGCCGAGGGCGGAGAGGGGCGCGGAGAGGAGCGGTGAGGAGCGCGCCGAGGGCGGAGAGGGGCGCGCCGAGGGCGGAGAGGGGCGCGGAGAGGGGCGCGGAGAGGAGCGGTGAGGAGCGCGCCGAGGGCGGAGAGGGGGGCGGAGAGGGCGGTGAGGGGGGGTCACAGCAACAACAACAAAACCAAACTGCAGTGTGACGTCACAGGTAAGGCAAGTAGGTGGTTGGTGGTGAGTCTCTCTTCTGTTTTCTTCTTAGGATTGTGGGCTCAGTAATTTATAGCATAAAACTAAACTTTATTTATTTATAGCAAGTAGCATTTTTTAGTGAATCAAGGTCCCTTGTGTAGTTAACATTCTCTAAATTAAGAGTAATTTAAAGGAGTAAACTCCTTAAAGGGAGTAACTAACGAGCTTAATCTAAGGCAAGTCATGGCAGTAGAGCTCGCACCAGTGATATGCTCTTCCCGCGCTATGTGGGAAGTCATGGATACTACCGGTGTCCCTGGCGACCATGTGTGCAGGAAGTGTGTCCACCTGCAGCTACTGACTAACTGTATTTCAGAGCTGGAGCTGCGGGTGGATTCACTGTAGAGCATCCGCGATGCTGAGACTATCGTGGATAGCACGTTCAGTGAGGTGGTCACACCGCAGGTAAAGATTACGCAGGCAGAAAGGAAATGGGTGACCGCCAGGCAGAGTAAAAGGACTAGGCAGGTAGAGCAGGAGTCCCCTGGGGCCATCTCCCTCTCAAATAGATATACCGCTTTGGATATTGTTGGGGAGATGGCTTATCAGGGCAAACAGCAAGAGCCAAGATCGTGGCACCACGAGTGACTCAGCTGCACAGGAGGGGAGGAAAAAGAATGGGAGAGCAATAGTGATAGGGGATTTCATTGTAAGGGGAACAGATAGGCGTTTCTGCAGCCATAAACGTGACTCCAGGATAGTATGTTGCCTCCCTGGTGCTAGGGTCAAGGATGTCACGGAGCGGCTGCAGGACATTCTGAAGGGGGAGGGTGAACAGCCAGAGGTCGTGGTCCATATCGGTACCAACGACATCGGTAAAAAAAGGGATGAGGTCCTGCAAGCAGGACATAGGGAGTTAGGAAATAAATTAAAAAGCAGCACCTCTAAGGTAGTAATCTCAGGATTACTCCCAGTGCCCACATGCTAGTGAGTGCAGAAATAGGAGAATAGACCAGATGAATGCGTGGCTTGAGAGATGGTGTAGGAGGGAGGGGTTTAAATTCCTGAGGCATTGGGACCGATTCTGGGAAAGGCGGGACCTGTACAAGCTGGACAGGTTGCACCCAAGCAGAACTGGGACCAATATCCTCGCGGGGGCATTTGCTAGTTCTGTTGGGGAGGGTTTAAACTAGTATGGCAGGGGGGTGGGAACCAAAGGACAGGTACAGATAGGACAAATTCAGACTAGGAAACGGGAAGTAGAAAAGCAGTTAGTGACGTAGTTAGTGACTCAGAAAGGCAAAAGAAGTAAAGGTTAAATAGTGTTCAGCACAGGGATTTGACGGGGTTAAAGGGTCTTTAGTTCAATGCAAGGAGTATCACAAACAAAGCAGATGAGCTAAGGGTACAGATAGACACATGGCAGCATGATATCATTGCTATAACAGAAACCTGGCTTAAAGAGGGGGATAATTGGCAGCTCAATATCCCTGGATATAGAGTTTTCAGGCAGGATAGAGAATATGGGGCAAGATAAAGCAGAAAAAGAAAGCTTATGACTATCACAGAAAACTAAATACTGCAGAAAGCCTAGAGGAGTATAGAAAGTACAGGGATGACGTAAAAAAGGAAATAAGGAAAGCAAAAAGAGGGCATGAAAAAATATTAGCTAGTAAGATTAAATAAAACCCAAAGATGTTTTATCAGTACATTAAGAACAAGAGGATAGCTAAGGAAAAGGTGGGACCTATCAGGGATGATAAGGGTAACTTGTGTGTAGAAGCAGAGGATGTGGGTAGGGTTTTAAATGAATATTTTGTCTCCGTATTCAGAAAGGAGAGGGATGATCCGGACATAGTAGTTAAAGAGGAGAGGTGTGAAATATTGGATAAGGTAAACATAACGAGAGAGGAAGTACTAGAGGGACTGGAATCCTTGAAAGTTGATAAGTCACCAGGGCCGGATGGATTGTTTCCTAGGCTATTGAAGGAAGCCAGGGAGGAAATAGCGGATGGTCTGAGGATCATTTTCCAATCCTCACTAGATACAGGGGAGGTACCGGAGGACTGGAAGACTGCAAACATAGTACCATTGTTTAAAAAGGGTACGAGGGAAAGGCTGAAAAATTATAGGCCAGTCAGTCTGACCTCGGTGGTGGGCAAACTATTAGAATCAATACTGAGAGATAGGGTAAACTGTCACTTGGAAAGGCATGGTTTAATCAGGGATAGTCAGCATGGATTTGTTCAGGGAAGGTCATGCCTTACAAATCTGATTGAATTCTTTGAGGAAGTGACAAGGAGGATTGATGAGGGTAGTGCAGTGGATGTTGTCTACATGGATTTTAGTAAGGCATTTGACAAGGTCCCACATGGCAGACTGGTCAGAAAGATAAAAACCCATGGGATACAGGGAAATGTGGCGAATTGGATCCAAAATTGGCTCAGTAACAGGAAACAAAGGGTAAAAGTCGATGGATGTCTTTGCGAATGGAAATCTGTTTCCAGTGGTGTGCCACAGGGCTCAGTGTTGGGTCCCTTGCTGTTTGTGGTATATATTAATGATTTGGACTTGAATGTAGGGGGCATGATTGGCAAATTTGCAGACGACACAAAAATTGGCCGTGTAGTTGATAGTGAAGAGGATAGCTGTAGACTCCAAAAAGATATCAATGGGTTGGTGGAGTGGGTGGAAAAGTGGCAAATGGAGTTTAACCCGGAGAAGTGTGAGGTAATGCACTTAGGGAGGGCAAACAGTAAAAGGGAATACGCAGTAAACGGGAATATATTGAGAGGGCTGGGGAAGTGAGAGACCTTGGAGTGCATGTGCATGTGCAGGTCCCTGAAGGTGGCAGTACAGGTAGATAAGGTTGTGAAGAAGGCATACGGAATGCTCTCCGTTATTAGCTGAAGTATAGAATACAAAAGCAGGGATGTAATGATGGAACTGTATAAAACGCTGGTAAGGCCACAGCTGGAGTATTGTGCACAGTTCTGGTCACCACATTACAGGAAGGACGTAATTGCTCTGGAGAGAGTGCAGAGAAGATTTACAAGAATGTTGCCAGGGCGTGAAAATTGCAGCTATGAGGAGAGATTGGATTGGCTGGGGTTGTTTTCCTTGGAGCAAAGGAGGCTGAGGGGTGACTTGATTGAGGTGTGCAAAATTATGAGGAGCCCAGATAGAGTAGACAGGAAGTACCTGTTTCCTCTAGCGGAGAGTTCAAGAACTAGAGGACATAGATTTAAGCTGATTGGCGGAAGGATTAGAGGGGACATGAGGAGAAACTTTTTTACCCAGAGGGTGGTGGGTGTATGGAATTCACTGCCCGAATTGGTGGTAGAGGCAGGGACCCTCAACTCTTTTAAAAAATACCTGGACCTGCACCTAAAGTGCTGTAAGCTGCAGGGCTACGGACCGGGTGCTGGAAGGTGGGATTAGAATGGGCACCTGGTTGTTCTTCAAGCCGGCACGGACACGATGGGCCAAATGGCCCCCTTCTGTGCTGTATCTTTTCTATGGTTCTATGAGGGGGAGGATCCAGTTGTTATGGTCCATGTAGGAACCAACGACATAGGTAGAACTAAGAATGAGGTTCTGCTGAGGGAGTTTGAGGAGCTAGGGTCTAAATTAATAAGCAGAACCTCAAAGGTAATAATCTCTGGATTACAACCTGAGCCACGTGCAAATTGGCATCGGGATAAACAGATCAGAGAGTTAAATGCATGGCTCAAAGATTGGTGTGGGAGGAAGGGGTTTCGATTCATGGGGCACCAGTACTGGGGAAAGAGGGAGCTGTTCTGCTGGGATGGGCTCCACTTAAACCGGGCTGGGACCAGTGTCCTGGTGACTCAAATAACGAGGGCTGTAGATATGGCTTTAAACTAAAAGGGGGGGGGGAGGGAGAGGGGTCAGGTGATGGGACATTTAGAAATCTAAAGAGAAAAGACAAGGCAATAGAGCAGTGTAGTGATTTGGGTAAGGAGTGTGACAGAAAGGGACAGAGAGTTTAACGGTAATAGTGCATCAATGAATAATGTCAAAACGGGGAATAATGGTAAGAAGTTAAAATTAAAGGCTCTTTATCTGAATGCACGAAATATTCATAACAAGATAGGTAAATTAGTTGCACAAGTAGAGATAAATGGGTTTGATCTGATAGCCATTACAGAGACATGGTTGCAAAGTGACCAAGGTTGGAGACTAAATATTCCAGGGTACATGATGTTTAGAAAAGACAGGCAGAATGGAAAGGGAGGGGGTGTAGCCCTAATAATAAAGGATGATGTAAGGGCAGTGGTGAGAAAGGATCTTGGCTCAGAGGATCAGGAAGTAGAATCAGTCTGGGTAGAAACAAGAAATAACAAGGGGCAGAAAATACTGGTGGGAGTAGTTTATAGGCCCCTTAATAGTAGCAATACCGTTGGACAGAGTATTAATCAAGAAATAATAGGAGCTTGTAACAAAGGTAATGCAGTAATCGTGGGGGACTTTAATTTTTATGTAGACTGGGCAAATCAAATTGGCAAAGGCAGTTTGGAGGACGAGTTCATGGAATGCATTGGAGACAGTTTCCCAGAGCAATATGTCATGGAACCAACCAAGGAACAGGCTATTTTAGATCTTATATTATGTAATGAGACAGGGTTAATTAGTAATCTCATGGTAAGGGATCCTCTGGGGAAGAGTGATCATAATATGATAGAATTTTGAGAGTGACATACTTAAGTCCGAAACTAGAGTCTTAAACTTAAATAAAGCCAATTACGTAGGTATGAGGGGTGAGTTGGCTAAGGTAGTTTGGGAAATTAGATTAAAGGGTATGACAGTCGAAAAGCAATGGCAGATACTTAAAGAAATATTTCAATCTTCTCAACGAATATACATTCCAGGATTCACAGGAAAAGTGATCCATCCGTGGCTAACTAAATAAGTTAAGGATAGTATTAGATTAAAAGAAAAGGCTTATAATGTTGCATAGAAGAGTAGTAAGCCTGAGGATTGGGAGAGTTTGAGAAACCAGCAAAGGACGACCAAAAGGAAAAAAGTAGAATGAGAGTAAACTAGCAAGAAATATAAAAACAGATTGTAAGAGCTTCTACAAGTATGTAAAAAGGAAGAGATTAGTGAAAGTAAACGTTGCTCCCTTAGAGGCTGAGACAGGAGAAATTATAATGGGGAATAAGGAAATGGCAGAGACATTAAACAAATATTTTGTTTTGTTTTCACAATAGAAGACACAAAAAGCACACCAAAAATAATGGGGGACCAAGGGGCAAATGAGAGTAAGGAACTTAAAACAATTAATATCAGTACAGAAGAAGTGCTAGACAAACTATGGGACTAAAAGCTGACAAATCCCCTGGACCTGATGGCCTACATCCTAGAGTTCTATAAGAGGTGGTTGCAGAGATAGTGGATGCATTGGTTGTGATCTTACAAATTTCCCTAGATTCTAGAACGGTCCCAGCGGATTGGAAGGTAGCAAATGTAACCCCGTTATTCAAGAAAGGAGGGAGAGAGAAAACAGGGAACTGCAGGCCAGTTAGCCTGACTTCAGTCGTCAGGAAAATGCTGGAAGTGGTAACAGGGCACTTAGAAAATCATTATATTAGGCAGAGTCAACATGGTTTTATGAAAGGGAAATCATGTTTAACAAATTTATTAGAGTTCTCTGAGGATGTAACTAGCAGGGTAGAGAAAGAGGAACCAGTGGATGTCGTATATTTGGATTTTCAAAAGGCATTCGATAAGGTGCCACATAAAAGGTTGTTACGCAAAATAAGGACTCATGGGGTTGGGGGTAATATATTAGCATGGATAGAGGATTGGTTAATGGTCAGGAAACAGAGAGTAGGGGTAAACGGGTCATTTTCAGGCTGGCAGGCTGTAACTAGTGGGGTGCCGCAAGGATCAGTGCTTGGGCCTCAGCTATTTACAATCTACATTAATGACTTAGATGAAGGGACCGAGTGTAATGTATCCAAGTTTGCTGATGATGCAAAGCTAGGCGGGAAAGTAAGCTGTGAGGACGACACAAATACTCTGCAAAGGGATATAGACAGATTAAGTGAGTGGGCAAAAAGGTAGCAGATGGAGTATAATGTGGGGAAATGTGAGGTTATTCATTTTAGTCTGAAGAATAGAAAAGCAGGATTTTTTTAAATGGTGAGAAACTATTAAATGTTGGTGTTCAGAGATCTGGGTGTCCTCGTACAAGAAACACAGAAAGTTAATATGCAGGTACACCAAGCAATTAGGAAGGCAAATGGCATGTTGGCCTTCATTGAAAGGGGGTTGGAGTACAAGAGTAAGGAAGTGTTACTACAATTGTACAGGGCTTTGGTGAGACCTCACCTGGAGTACTGTGTACAGTTTTGGTCTCCTTATCTAAGGAAGGATATACTTGTCTTGGAGGCGGTGCAACAAAGGTTCACTAGATTAATTCCTGGGATGAGAGGGTTGTCCTATGAGGAGAGGTTGAGTAGAATGGGCCTATACTCTCTGGAGTTTAGAAGAATGAGAGGTGATCTCATTGAAACATTTAAGATTCTGAGGGGGCTTGACAGGGTAGATGCTGAGAGATTGTTTCCCCTGGCTGGAGAGTCTAGAACTAGGGGGCATAATCTCAGGATAAGGGGTCGGCCATTTAAGACTAAGATGAGGAGGAATTTCTTCAGAGGGTTGTGAATCTTTGGAATTCTCTACCCCAGAGGGCTGTGGATGCTCAGTCGTTGAATATATTCAAGGCTGAGATAGATAGATTTTTGGACTCTGAGGGAGTCAAGGGATATGGGGATCGGGCGGGAAAGTGGAGTTGAGGTCAAAGATCAGCCATGATCTTATTGAATGGCAGAGCAGGCTCGAGGGGCCGTAAGGCCTACTCCTGCTCCTATTTCTTATGAAGAGAAATCACGTTATAGTTTTATAATTTTTTTAAGTCTCCAGGTCTTAGGACCCAAAGAAGTCGAGGACCAATTAATTTTAACATAAAAAAGACTTTTGTTTATTTAGCGCCTTTCATGACCTCAAGGATGTCCAAAAGCACTTCACAGCCGATGAAGCACTTTTTGAAGTGTAGTCACTGTTGTAATGTAGGAAACGCAGCAGCCAATTTGCGCACAGCAAGATCCCACAAACAGCAATAAGATAAATGACCAGATAATCTGTTTTAGTGATGTTGGTTGAGGGATAAATATTGGTCAGGGCATCAGGGAGAACTCCCCTGTTCTTTGAAATAGTGCCAGGGGATCTTTTACGTCCACCTGAAAGGCCAGACGGGGCCTCGGTTTAACGTCTCATCTGAAAGACGGCACCTCCAACGGTGCAGCACTCCCTCAGTACTGCACTGGGAGTGTCGGCCTGGATTATGTACTCAAGTCTCTGGAATGGGGCTTGAACCCACAAACTTGTGACTCAGAGGCGAGAGTGCTGCCCACTGAGCCACAGCTCACACCTTATATTTCCCCCCGTCATGAGGCCGTGCAACACTCTGCTACCTAGATAGAGAAAAAATGTGGAGCATTTGAGATCACGGGGTAGTTCTGAGCAACAAGGCCGCACAGGACGCACAGGTATTTTGGAAGTGAAATACAGAAGCAACTACCAAACTCCTGATAACGAAAGGCCATTAAATCCATCACATTTAACATCATAGAGTTTATTATTTTTGAATACATTTATTTTACAATATCCATTTTCCTCATTATTTACTGATCATGTCCCGTGTAGAACCGGGAGAGGAAATCTGTGGGTCGCGGAGTCTCCGTTTCATGGAAGTAACGCATGATGTGTGTCCGCTGTTTCCACACTTTAATCGTTTCTTCAAGATCCATTTTACCCTGGAAAAGAAAATTAGTGACACGAGAGATCAGGGCGCTGGCAAATATAATGGTGACAGGATCAGGGAACCAGAGAAGTTTATTAACCCAAAACTGTCTGTGCAGCTTCTTTGCTAGAGCAATCCCAAACTAATCCCATCACCCCACTCTCTCCCTATAGCCCTGTATCAATCCCCAAACTAATCCCACTGCCCCGCTCTCTCTCCCCATAGCCCTGTATCAATCCCAAACTAATCCCATCACCCCACTCTCTCCCTATAGCCCTGTATCAATCCCCAAACTAATCCCACTGCCCCACTCTCTCCCCATAGCCCTGTATCAATCCCAAACTAATCCCACTGCCCCACTCTCTCCCTATAGCCCTGTATCAATCCCCAAACTAATCCCACTGCCCCACTCTCTCCCCATAGCCCTGTATCAATCCCAAAATAACCCCACTGCCCCGCTCTCTCCCCATAGCCCTGTATCAATCCCAAACTAATCCCACTCTCTCCCCATAGCCCTGTATCAATCCCAAACTAATCCCACTCTCTCCCCATAGCCCTGTATCAATCCCAAAATAACCCCACTGCCCCGCCCTCTCCCCATAGCCCTGTATCAATCCCAAACTAATCCCACTCTCTCCCCATAGCCCTGTATCAATCCCAAACTAATCCCACTCTCTCCCCATAGCCCTGTATCAATCCCAAACTAATCCCACTGCCCCGCTCTCCCCCTATAGCCCTGTATCAATCCCAAACTAATCCCACTGCCCCGCTCTCCCCCTATAGCCCTGTATCAATCCCAAACTAATCCCACTGCCCCACTTTCTCAAATATTTATCCAATTTCCCCTTGCCAGTGTTAGCAGTGACTCAGTGGGAGCACTCTCGCCTCTGAGTCAGAAGGTTTTCGGTTCAAGTCCCACTCCAGAAACCTGAGCACTAAATCTAGGCTGACACTCCAGTGCAGTACTGAGGGACTAATGCATTGTTGGATGTATGTTTGCTCAGATGAGATGTTAAACCGAGGCCCCGTCTGTCCTCTCAGGTGGATATAAAAGATCCCAGGACACTATTTCAAAGAACAGGTGAGTTCTCCCCGGTGTCCTGGGCCGATATTTATCCCTCAACCAACATCGCTAAAACAGATTATCTGGTCATTAGCACATGTTTGTGGGATCTTGCTGTGCGCAAATTGGCTGCTGCGTTTCCTACATTACAACAGTGACGACACTTCAAAAGTACTTCATTGGCTGTAAAGCACTTTGGGACATCCTGAGGTTGTGAAAAGCACTAAATAAATGCAAGTTCTTTCTTTCTTTAACAGATGCAATGGTCTCTGCCTCAACCAGTCCCCGTGTCGGACCATTCCGTCCCCCAACAACCTTCTGTAAGGAAAGTTCTCCCAACCTCCCTCCTCATCTCTGACAATTGAAGACACCTCATCACTGACTCCCCAACTAGAGAAAGAGACTTTTCCCGACTCAGCCTATCCAAACCCTACATCGTTTTAAAAACCGGCAATAAAACCAACTTCCATTTATGGATCACCTTTAACACAGAAAAACGTCCCAAGGCGCTTCACAGAAAATAATAAACACTGAGCCAAAGGAGGAGATATTCGGAGGGGTGAACAAAAGCTTGGTCAGAGGTGGATTGTAAGGAGGGTGATAAAGGGGGGTGGGGTGGAATGTCAGGGGTTTAGGGATGAAATTCCATAGCACTGGGAATAGACGGCTGAAAGCACGACTGCACAAGAGGCCAGAGTAAGAGTTTGTTGCGGGGTGGGAGGTTGCAGGGTGGGAGGTTACAGAGATCAGGAGTGGTGAGGCCATGAAGGGATCTAAACATGAGCGGAGGGACGGGGAACCAATGTAGGTCAGTGAGGATAAAGGGTGAAGAGTGAGCAGGACAGACATAGAATTTACAGCACAGAAACAGGCCATTCGGCCCAACTGGTCCATGCCGGTGTTTATGCTCCACTTGAACCTCCTCCCTACTTCATCTAACCCTATCAGCATATCCTTCTATTCCTTTCTCCCTCATGTGTTTTTCGAGCTTCCCCTTAAATGCATCTGTGCTATTCGCCTCAACCACTCCATGTGGGAGCGAGTTCCACATTCTCACCACTCTCTGGGTAAAGAAGTTTCTCCTCAATTCCCTATTACATTTATTAGTGACTATCTTATTTTTATAGCCCCTAGTTTTAGACTCCTCCCCAAGTGGAGACATCTTCTCTACGTCTACCCTATCAAAACCCTTCATAATTTTAAAGATCTCTATTCAGTCACCCCCCAGCCTTCTCTTCTCTAGAGACAAGAGCCCCAGCCTGTTCAGTTTTTCCTGATAGTTGTAACCTCTTGGTTCTGGCATCATCCAAGGGTGTGTATTAGGAACCAGAGACTGATCCCCCGAGTTTAAGAGAACAGAGGCTCTGCCGCTAATACACTGCCCAGCAGGGTACTGAGATAGGCAGACCGGGAAGGTAATGGATTTGATGCCTCTGGCTCTCAGAGTCCCGTTCAAGTATCACCCCCGTGCTCGCAGACCTACATCGGCTCCCAGTGCAGCAACTTCACCCAAGAACTAACGACACCTTCAGGGAGAGAAGATGAAAGAAACACAAGCTGCTCTCTGACTAACCGGTGAACGGTGCTCCATTTACATTGTGAAGTGGGAGTTTGCACAATGTGTAATCGGAAGTATGCCAGCAGTCAGTGTTACTGCACAGTTCTGGTCATAATCACCATTTCCCGTACCTTAATCACCAGCAGGTCGATAATCCGGGGGTCAGTGATGTGGGCGTTTTTCATGAACATCTCCCGTACTTTATCCCGCCCCTGTTTCACTGTGATATCCAGATGGAATTTGTGTACTGTAGAGAGAACGGGATGAGAATCATAGTCAATCAAACGGTGGCCAAATACTGCAGGGTTCCCTCCTGCACATCATAGATTAAATCGAGTTACACAGAACGTACAGCACAGAAACAGGCCATTCGGCCCAACTGATGCCGGTGTTTATGCTTCTACATGAGCCTCCTCTCATCCTACATGTTCACACCCTATCAGCATATCCTTCTGTTTAGAAGAATGAGAGGTGATCTTATTGAAACATATAAGATCCTGAGGGGACTCGAAGGGGTAGATGCTGAGAGGATGTTTCCCCTTGTGGGAGAGACTAGAACTAGGGGCCACAGTTTAAAAATAAGGGGTCTCCCATTTAAGATGGAGAGGAGGAGAAATTTTTTCTCTGAGGGTCGTGAGTCTGTGGAACTCCCTTCCCCAGAGAGCGGTGGAGGCAGGGTCACTGAATATTTTTAAGGTTGAGTTAGACAGATTCCTGATTAACAAGTAGGTAGACGGGAAAGTAGGGTTGAGGTCACAATCAGATCAGCCATGATCTTATCAAATGGCAGAGCAGGATCGAGGGGCCGAATGGCCCACTCCTACTCTTATTCATTTATCTCTCATGTGTTTATCGAGCTTCCCCTTAGATCCCACACAATGTCTAGCCTTTTTTAAATATATGCCATCTATAGAATCCTACACCTCAACAATTACAGATTTGTTTTTAGTCAGCCTGCTGTCTGACCCACGTAGTAATCCAGCACAAGGCTCAGGAGTCTCCAAACCAGGCTGGTAAGAAATCTATATAACTATCGAGTCTGTGTGCCCGGTACAGAGGGCACGCACTCCCCATGGGGGGCACGACCTGACTTCACAGAACTTTAGGCACCGGCTGGGCTGAGGAAGTCCAAAATACGTGTAGACTCCCCACATTGCGACTCTTCGTTGGCTGTGAGGCGTTTTTGGGAAGTCCTGAGGCGGTGAAAGGCGCTACGTAAACGCGAGTGGCTCAGTGGGCAGCACCTCTCGCCTCCGAGTCAGGAGGTGGTGGGTTCAAGTCCCCGCCCCAGCACGTGACCCAGGCCGAGCCTGGCAGCGCGGCACCGAGGGAGCGCTGCGCGGTCGGAGGGGCCGTCTTTCAGATGAGACGTTAAACCGAGGGCCCCCGGTCTGGCCTCTCAGGTGGGTGGAAAAGACCCCGGGGAACTATTTTGAAGAGGAGCCTCTCCCCGGGGTCCTGGGTCGTTTATCACCTCGTTTGTGGGATCTTGCTGTGCCGTGTCTCCCACCACACTTTAAAAACCCACTTCATTGGCTGTGAGGCGCTTTGGGACGTCCTGAGGTGGTGAAAGGCGCTATAGAAATGCAATAAACGCAAGTCTTTACTTTCCAGGGACTTTATTGGGCCCCTCCTCCGAGTCAGGCCGGCTGGGCAGTCCCCGAGCTCGGGTATCAGGTCACCCATCAGCGGGGCCCCGGTCCTTGCCGTTGGCCTCCGCCCAGTGGCCGTGACCCAGGTCCTTACCCGTGTTGGGGATCTCTCGGTACCAGGCCCGGTACAGCTCCCGCACCCTCCGCTTCGCCTCACTCTGGTTGCGGGACAGTAACGGCTTCACCACCTTGACCGACCCCACTACCCCGCGGGCCGCCGCCATCTTCCCCGACAGCCACTGCCCGCCTCCTCGGCAGCCGAGTGCGCTGATTGGTGCAAGGATATGTCAATCACGCGGTGTTGGCGGACGACCCGCCTCTTCTTTCTGCTGATTGGTGCGAGCGCGTGTCCATCAACGGATGTTGACGGACGTTCCGCCGATTCCTTCTACTGATTGGTGCGAATCCACGTCAATCACGCGGTGTTGGCAGACGATCCCGCCTCTTCTTTGCACTGATTGGTGAACATTTGACCTCGGGTACGACAGTCCCCGGCGTTGTTATTCCCGCCTCCTGCGCACTGATTGGTTCCGCGTTACGTCAATCACAGCTGTCGCCTTGGCAATGACCGAGTCAAGCTTTCTGCTGATTGGCTAAAATTCTCAATGTTTGTCAATGGCTCGGACCTGAGGAGCACGGGATTGGTCAAACCCGCCTGTCACTCAGTGAAAGGGGCGGCACCCGTACGTCTGCCCCGCCCCCAACTCCTGACCTGCTCACCCCGAAGTTCAGAGGTCACATTGAGCCAAGTGTGTGAGTGGTCAGAGCAATGGCGGGAGGGCTGGTCCGGTCCAGTGTTAGTCATCGTCTCCGTCACCAAGACCCCCAACTCCCACCTCCGTAACGTCGCCCGTCTCCGTCTCCGTCTCCGGCCCGGCCTCAGCTCATCCGCTGCTGAAACCCTCATCCAGCTTCTGTCACCTCCAGACTCGACTATCCCAATGCTCTCCTGGCCGGCCTCCCACCCTCCGTAAACTGGAGCTCATCCAAGCCTCTGCTGCCCCGTATCCCAACTCGCACCGAGTCCCGTTCACCCGTCACCCCCTGTGCTCACTGACCTACATCGGCTCCCGGTCCGGGAACGCCTCCATTTTATAATTCTCACCCTTGTTTTCAAATCCCTCCATGGCCCTCGCCCCCCTCCCTATCTCTGGAACCTCCTCCAGCCCCACAACCCTCCGAGATCTCTGCGTTCCTCCAATTCTGGCCTCTTGCGCATCCCCAATCGCTCCACCATTGGCAGCCGTGCCTTCAGCTGCCCAGGCCCTAAGCTCTGGAATTCCCTCCCTAAATCTCTCCGCCTCTCCTTTAAGACGCTTCTTAAAACCTACCCCTTTGACCAAGTTTTTGGTCATCTGTCCTAATATGCTATCTTTGCCTCGGTGTCAATTTACGCTCCTGTGAAGCTCAATATGTCCAACCAGTGCAGAGCAGCAACCAACAAAGCCAATAGAATGCTGAAATAATAGCCAAATAAGTTAAGTACACGTCAGGGGAAGCCGTGATCAGACTGAACAGGGCTCTGGTCAGATCACACCTCGAGCACTGTGTCCAGCTCTGGTCACTGAGACACCAGGGAGATGCAGGAGGCAGATTGGTGCAGAGCCAAGAGGCTGATCCCCAGTGCCAGGGTTCTGAGTTACATCGAAACTACAGCACAGAAACAGGCCATTCGGCCCAACTGGTCTATGCCAGTGTTTATGCTCCACACGAGCCTCCTCCCTCCCTACTTCATCTCACCCTATCAGCATATCCTTCAATTCCTTTCTCCCTCGTTTATCTAGCTTCAAGGGGATTCAGGTTTTCAGCCTGGAAAGGAAGAGATAATCTCATCGAGGGAATGGAAAAGGTAAACCAGAAATATTACTTTAAATTAAATGCTGATAGCAGGCCAAAGGCTCAAACTAATGAAAGGCAAATTTAAGACCGATATCAGGAAGAATCATTGAAGAGACTGAGGGAGGACCTTAGGACCGTCCAGGGATGACATAAGACGGTTTTTCCAACCCATGATTACTGTGACGTTGTGAAAGTCCTGACCCTTGTGAGGTTACGAATTCCGCGGGTGCTGGCCAGCAGTGCCTCACCGCAGCGTCTATTCTTCATCCGTGATGCTAGACGGTGAGTATCGGTGGGCTATTCAACTGCATGGGGCATCGCAGCAGTGCCTGACACTGACCTCGTCCAACCTCCAGGATCAGGCCCGATGTCCGATTGTAGCACTCTGCCCACTGGCACCCCGGCTCAGATCAGCAGCTCAGCTCAGACCAGGGCCCGAAACGTGGAACCTTTTTGATCTCCTGCTCACTGTCTTCACGTGACGAGCGACTGGGGGAGGGGTGGCGCGAGGGGGCGGCTCTCATTTGACCTGAGGGAAAGCTCTGCACAAATAGTCCCTGAACCCCAGAGGCTGTGAAACAAATCGGGTAGATAGAGAGATAGATAGAGAGAGTCCAGAACAAGGGGGCATAACCTTAAAATTAGAGCCAGGCCGTTCAGGGGTGATGTCAGGAAGCACTTCTTCACACAAAGGGGAGTGAAAATCTGGAACTCTCTCCCTCAAAAAGCTGTTGAGACTGGGGGTCAATTGAAAATTTCAGAATTAACATTGATAGATTTTTGTTAGGCAAGAGATACAGAACCAAGGTGAGCAAATTGAGTTGAGATACAGATCAGCCTTGATCTAATTGAATGGTGGAACAGGCTCGAGGGGCTGAATGGCCTCCTCCTGTCCCTAAATCCTCTCACCTCCTATGAAACCCCAGTCTGCCGTTTCCCTCGGGATGAGCACAGCATGCGATCACGACTGGAGTTCTAACCGTCTCCGCTCCATCAGAGAAAGGGATTGCTATTTTTTTGAAGGCCTTTTGGTGCCCAGTTTATATTTTTGTAATTTCCAGGGCATCAGTCCGTACAGCTAATTGAAGACTGGGCAAGGATCGAGCCTGGGGCCTACTTGTGTCTGTGGCTTTAGTCCACACACAGTCACCCTGGGGAGAGGGGGTTCCTGCCCTGCACTTTCTCAGCAATACACCCAGGGCAACTTCAAAGTCACTTAATGCTGTGCAGCCCGTTCCGAAGTTTCTGATTGATAAGTTGAGGTGCTATATAAATAAATGCAATGAGAAGATATACAATGCAAATTCGTTAACTGATATCAAAAACAATCCTGTGTTTAATACAGAACATCTGAGACATTGCACAGCTCGTCCATTCTTTGTTCATTGCTTCACTCAAATCCATTCCCACTGATTGTTTAATTCTTGCATTTGGTGTCACTCCCACTGTTGCTGCTTTCCCCAGACAGCAGGGAGACAGGCTCCTGCTCCCGATCCCTGCTGGGATACAAGTTCCTGTACCTAATCCCTGCTGGGATCCAGGCTCCTGCTCCCGATCCCTGCTGGGATCCAGGCTTCTGCTCCCGATCCCTGCTGGGATCCAGGCTCCTGCTCCCGATCCCTGCTGGGATCCAGGCTTCTGCTCCCGATCCCTGCTGGGATCCAGGCTCCTGCTCCCGATCCCTGCTGGGATCCAGGCTTCTGCTCCCGATCCCTGCTGGGATCCAGGCTTCTGCTCCTGATGTCTGGTGTAAGATGGGGAGGAAGAAACGAAGTAATAAATGTCAGAGTTCTTGGAATTAAAATGCTGGTCTGGTGACAGGGATAGTGGAAAAGAGTGGGGGAGAGTAGGGGCGGGGGGAGAGTCGGGGCGGGGGGGGGAGAGTAGGGGCGGGGGGAGAGTCGGGGCGGGGGGGGAGAGTAGGGGCGGGGGGAGAGTCGGGGCGCCAAAACCTCCAGGAATGAACGATTAATCTCCCGGACTCTGCTGTGAGCAGCGTCCAGGATAAGAATCACAGGGACATTAAAATAAATTGTGTTTTTTAAAATGTTTTGTTTGAACACTTTTGTTTTTTTAGTTATAAAAATATTGGAGATGGAAAAAAGGCTGTTCGACCGGGTGGGGCGACTAGAGGCAGGAGGTCATGTGATGAAACCTCCAGTAATACATCCAATCAGAGTCTGCAGCCCTAAGTGTGAGGGGAGAGAGAGGGGGGGAGGTGAGAAAGATGGGAGAGGGAGGGGGAGGGAGAGGAGGGGGGAAGGAGGAGAGTGGGATGGGAGGTGGAGGGGAGGAGCGGAGGTGGAGGGGAGGAGCGGAGGGGGAGAGGAAGATGAGGAGGGGAGTGGGGAGAGGGAGGGAGGAGGAGGGGAGGGAGGAGGAGGGGAGGGAGGAGGAGGGGAGAGGGAGGAGGAGGGGAGGGGGAGGAGGAGGGGAGGGGGAGGGGAGGGAGGAGGAGGGGAGGGGGAGTAGGGAGGACAGGATGAGGAATGTGGGAGGGAGAGCGGGGGAGGAGGAGCGGGGGTGGGGGAGGAGGAGTGGGAGTGGGGAGGAGGAGCGGGGGTGGGGGAGCGGAATGGAAGTGGAGGAATGGAGGGTGAGTGGGGGAGGGGGAATGGGGAGCGGAGGTGGGGAAGGGGAGGACAAGGGGGGGAGGTGGAGGAGGGGAGTGGGAGTGGAGGAGCAGGGGGGAGGGGGAGGGGAGGGAGGAGGGGGGAGTGGAGGAGCAGGGTGTGAGGAGGAGGGGGGAGGGGAGGGGGAGGAGGGGGGAGGGGAGGGGGAGGAGGGGGGGATGGGGAGGGGGAGTGGAGGAGCAGGGTGTGAGGGGAAGGGGAGGGAGGAGGGGAGGGGGAGTGGAGGAGGGGAGGGGGAGGGGAGGGAGGAGGGGAGGGGGAGTGGAGGTGGGGAGGGAGGAGGGGGAGGGGAGGAGGGGAGGGAGGAGGGGGGAGTGGAGGACCAGGGTGTGAGGAGGAGGGAGGAGGGGAGGGGAGGGGGGAGGGGGAGTGGAGGAGGGAAGGGGGAGGGGGAGTGGAGGAGCTCGGGACGATATGCCTCTGTTGTGCCCTCGCTCTAACTCTGCACCGGGCACCTCCTCAACTCCTGGCTCAATCTTTTCTCCTCTTCGATGAGCAGTCTCCAGATTTTCTTCAGAGCCTCCAGCGCTCGGAGATTTTCGGACAGTTCTCCCTCCTGAATTATTACTCTGTAATAAACGAGCAGCATCTGAACAAACCTTCTGGTGGATTTACCTGGAATTGCCCCTCCTCCACTCCCCACCCCACCCCAACATTTCCTGCCTGTCTGACCCACCCTTCCTTCAGATACGAGAGCCCCACGGATCGTGTCCCTGAACTGTCTCGTGGCATCTCAGCGGGAACGGGCCACGAGGGGGCCGAGAGGACTGGCCAATCAGCCCAGTGCCTGTCACCAGAGGGAAACCCTTCAGTCATTTTATCCACCATCCCATTACCTGCTCCCCCGGTACCGCCCCGTGTGAGACAGACCCTCAGATCAGGTTTGTGCTCGGTAAACGTACTGACGTATTAACTAGACATAGGCAGGACTCGCTGATGTAATAGGATGAGGCCATTCAGCCCCTCGAGCCTGTTCAATTAGATCATGGTTGATCTGTATTTTAACTCCTTCTACCCGCTTTGGTTCTGTAACTGTTAATACCCTTGCCTAACAAAAAGAGGTCACGTCAGGCAGATATAATTAACCCTACAAAAGATGCAAAGCACTGGAGCCGCTCAGGGACTTCGACCTATCATAGAATCATAGAAAGTTACAGCACAGAAGGAGGCCATTCAGCCCCATGCCGGCCGAAAAAGAGCCATCCAGCTTAATCCCACTTTCCAGCACTTGGTCCGTAGCCCTGTAGGTTACGGCACTTCAGGTGCACATCCAGGTACTTTTTAAATGAATTGAGGGTTTCTGCCTCTACCACCCTTTCAGGCAGTGAGTTCCAGACCCCCACCACCCTCTGGGTGAAAAATTTCTCCTCAGCTCCCCTCTAATCCTTCTACCAATTACTTTAAATCTATGCCCCCTGGTCACTGACCCCTCTGCTAAGGGAAATAGGTCCTCCCTATCCACTCTATCTAGTCCCGTCATAATTTTATTTACCTCAATTAAATCTCCCCTCAGCCTCCTGTGTTCCAAAGAAAACAACCCCAGCCTATCCAATCTTTCCTCATAGCTAAAATTCTCCAGTCCTGGCAACATCCTCGTAAATCTCCTCTGTACCCTCTCTAGTGCAATCACATCTTTCCTGTAATGTGGTGACCAGAACTGTACACAGTACTCAAGCTGTGGCCTAACCAATGTTTTATACAGTTCTAGCATAACATCCTGCTCTTATATTCTTTGCCTCGGCTAATAAAGGAAAGTATCCAGTATGCCTTCTTAACCACCTTAACTACCTGTCCTGCTACCTTCAGGGATCTGTGGACATGCACTCCAAGGTCCCTCTCTTCCTCTACACCTCTCAGTATCCTCCCATTTACTGTGTACTCCCTTGCCTTGTTTGCCCTCCCCAAATGCATTACCTCACACTTCTCTGGATTGAATTCCATTTGCCACTTTTCTGCCCACCTGACCAGTCCATTGATATCTTCCTGCAGTCTACAGCTTTCCTCCTCACCATCAACCACACGGCCAATTTTTATATCATCTGCAAACTTCTTAATCATGCCCCTACATTTAAGTCTAAATCACTGATATATACCACAAAAAGCAAGGGACCTAGTACCGAGCCCTGCGGAACCCCACTGGAATCAGCCTGGCTGAGGCTAACGTGAGCAGTCAGGATGACACACTTACGGCACCCGAAGAGTCCGTTGTACGTGAGTTACTATTGGTGCCAATCTCATGGGCACTGTGTTGATTTGATATTAATCAGACATCTCAGTATTCCCTAGTCTTTGAACTTGTATTAAAGGTGAGGATAAAAGAGCATCCTATAAAACACACTAATCCCTGGGCTACACCGATTTAGCTTGGCTGGTAACTGGGAAATTCTAATTCGCCTCAGTGTCCTTGCGCTCGGCAGAGGAAGGGCAGGGTAGAAACAGCCAGCGCTCCTGTTCCTTATGGCTGGGATACAGTGCTCTCCACAGTGGACCAGCCTGCTCACACTCACTCTCTAAACTCATGCATGAAGAATGGGTACTTCGAATGTATAGCACAGAAACAGGCCATTCGGCCCAACTGGTCTATGCTGACTGGTTTATGCTCCAGACGAGGCTCCTCCCTCCCTACTTCATCTCACCCTATCAGCATATCCTTCTATTCCTTTCTCCCTCATGTGTTCATCTGGCTTCCCCTTTAATACATCTACGTTATTCGCCTCAGCTACTCCATGTGGTAGCCAGTTCCACCTTCTCACCACTCTCTGGGCAAAGAAGTTTCTCCTGAATTCCCTATTGGATTTATTAGTGACTATCTTATATTTATGGCCCCCTAGTTTTGTTCTCCCCCACAAGTGGAAACATCTTCTCTACATCTACCGATCAAACCCTTTCATAGGTCTATCAGGTCAGCCCTCAGTATTGTCTTTGCTAGGGAACCTGTTCAGTCTTTGATACTGGAGGGAAGCTGCTTCTGAACCCCAGCAAGAGTATCACCTTTAGAGGAGGAGGAGAAAATTGGGAGCGGGGAGGGAGATGGAGAAAGGAACGAACCGTGAGGGAAATGAGAGGAGCAATTCTCCCACACGGACTGCCTTTAAACAACCAGCTCACACGTGAGCCAATCGCTGCCCACCTTTGTTTCTCTGCAATCTGATTGGCCCACTCCAGCACGTCGAGCAGGTGGTTTCGGTATTTCCTCAGGATCATGGCTTTGGTCAACTCCTGGTCCAAGTGACCGCTCAGCCTCCAGCGCAGGGACAGCATCTGATTCTGCAGGTTCTGGTGATAACTGTACTTTGTCCTAAAACACAGAATGGACATCTGAGCAGAGACAGAGGGAGAGGAAGGGGCAAAGGGGGTGAGCGGGGAGAGGAGGTGGCCAGACCCTGCTTTAAACCTCCCCAATACCCCACTGCCCTTCCTTAAAACTGTAAAAGGGGGAGGGGGAGAGGGAGGGGGCACCAAAAATCTAAAGAAGATAAAAATATATTCTAAGGAGAGAAAGCAACAGATTCTAATCTGAATTCAGGGAGTGTGTGACTTGGAGGGGGACGTGCAGGTGGTGTTGTTCCCATGCGCCTGCTGCTCTTGTTCTTCTAGGTGGTAGAGGTCGTGGGCTTGGGAGGTGCTGTCGAAGAAGCCTTGGCGAGTTGCTGCAGTGCATCCTGTGGATGGTACACACTGCAGCCACAGTGCGCCGGTGGTGAAGGGAGTGAATGTTTAGGGTGGTGGATGGGGTGCCAATCAAGCGGGCTGCTCTGTCCTGGATGGTGTCGAGCTTCTTGAGTGTTGTTGGAGCTGCACTCATCCAGGCAAGTGGAGAGTATTCCATCACACTCCTGGCTTGTGCCTTGTAGATGGTGGAAAGGCTTTGGGGAGTCAGGAGGTGAGGCCCAGGATTCACACTCCTGACTGCTGTGCACGAGCAGCAATTTTCAGCATTTAGTTTTTCTTCTGAATCTCAACTGCAGGGGTCCCAAGCTCGGTGTGGTGGGGGGGGGGGGGTGGTGGGGAAGGGTCCCAGGCTGCGCCCTCAGTGGGACTCAGTCCATTTATTAGGGAGGGGGCCCGTTGCCACCCATGACTCCTACTGGAAGGCGTGTGTGTGTGTGTGGAGATCGGGCGAGGATTGGACTCGGCCGTGATACCCCCCACGACCAAATAGCCCGAACACGCACCAGAATCGCGGTTGTTTTTGGGAGGTGGCAGAGGCCTGTGGATCCAAAGTCCAGAAACAGGCAGCACCTAAAGAGACGAGGGAGAATCTCACGAAACAGTCTCCACTCCACATTCCCAGACCCGTTTCTGGGGTCCAGTCCCTTCTCGCACTTTGTTCAAGTCAACATTCACATGGGGTCTGGAGTCAGACCAGTGACCTCCGACCCTGCCCTCAGCCAGAGCGGCACAGGATGGCAGCCAGGAAAGAACGAACTTGCATTTATATAGCGCCTTTCACAATCTCAGGACATCCCAAAGCGATTTACAGCTAATGAAGTAATTTATGAAGCGTAGTCACTGTTGTAATGTAGGAAATGCAACAGCTAATTTGTGTACAGCAAGATCCCACAAATAGATAATCTATTTTAGGTATTCGTTGAAGGATAAATATTGGTCAGGACACCAGGGAGAACTCCCCTGCTCTTTGAATAGTGGCCGTGGGGTCTTTTACATCCACCTAAGAGGGCAGACGGGGCCTCGGTTTAATGGCCCCTCCGACAGTGCAGCACTCCCTCAGTACTGCAATGGGAACGTCAGCCTGGATTAGATGTGCAAGACTCTGGAGTGCAGACTTGAACCCACGAGCTTCTGACTCGGAGGAGAGAGTGTGCTGCCCATGTCCGATTCCCCACCTGCCCACTTTCCCCATTACCTGCAGACATCCCAGACGCCGAGCGGCATTTTCAGATCAAGTTGGGTGACGGCCTCGAACTCTGCCACCCGCTCGTTGATGCAGTCCGTCACCCGGGCCCAGTAAGCAGCCAGCAGCCTGAAACCCAGCCCCCTCCCCAGGAAGGCCAGCAAGTATCGGAGGCACTTCAGCAGGAGCCTGACGGAGGGGACGGCCCACAGCCTCTCGAAGCCCCTCACCGTCCAGGCGTAAAACGCCTCGTCCACTGCCAGAGTCAGACGGTCGATCTTCTGAAAGTGCTCCAGCATCTCGACTAGGCCCTCGGCCAGAGTCCTCGTCTCTCGCTCGCAACAATCCCCCCCCCCACCAGTTTCAACGCTCGATCGCTGCCCTCACAGCTCGCTGGGGAGGGTTGGAGGTGCTGTGCTGGGGCAGCGGACGCAGTTTACTTCTGAGAGGGGAGATTCTAGAATGGAATGGTACGAATATCAGAAAGAAAACACGATCAGCGCTTCAGAGAGGCAGAGGTTCCAGAGAACAATCAGCAAGACGAGGAAACCACTGCAGGCTGCGGGAACTGGAGGGCGCAGGCACTGAGCCCAGGCCCAGCTGCTCGCCTGGTTCAGCGTACAGGGTCGAGCACATCAGGAAGGGCCCCAGGCTGGACCCCTGGTCCGTGTCGAGAGCCTTCTCAACCAGAAAGTACAACTCTTCAAATTGTAATAATTTTGAAATCGTTCGAAGTGTGGAGCAATTCTAAAGGTGCTAATCAGCTGCTTAGAGAGAAAAATTAATAGGAGATACGGGTGAGAAAGTGTTAGAAACAACAGTTCCGACAGGGGACAGGCAGAGGAGCTCCCTCCGTACAGAGACCGGGAGAGCGAGCAGAGGGAGAGAGATTTTACTAGCAGGATTATATCAGCACACAGCCAGTCAGTCTGATTAACCTTTGCCTTACACCATATTTGGATGTTGGCAGGTGGACAGAAGCAGGCTCGGGGGCGATGCCTTCTGTAGTTGAATTGCCTGGGCTCCAAAGTGAAGAATGGCCACAGGGATGAGGTGATGAGAGGGTGGGGCTGTACCGCGGCACCAATCTTGGGGGGTGGCGGGAGATAGTGCATGGTGGGGACAGCGAGTCACATTCACTGTTGTAATCACGACAAAAACAAACACAGTTAGGATCACAACTTACTCTGGTAAACAACTTTATTGAGGAATAAAACAAATGCAGTCAGACACACCGTCCAACTAACTCCGCCGCTCATTAAGGTTGAGTTGCTAAAAAATACGACACAGTCACTAGTCTCAACATCTCCCGCCAGCTCAGGTAGTTTACTGGTTGCCTGGTTACCCAAACTCATCGCCACGTCACCGGTAACTTGGTTTGGACCGGGGTCTGGGGGAGGGGCTCGGACTCTGACAGACTCGGACCCTCCGACAGGGCGAGATGTCCCAGCGGCCCCTCCCCCCAGCTCCCGCCCCCGTTACTTGATACGGTAAAGAACTTTGCGTTGCATCCGATGCTGAATCTCACCGCGTCGCATCATCAGCTGAAGGACCTTGTAGATGGCGTGTTCCGGATATTTCTGTAGGGAGACATGACAGAGCATTCAAACAAATAGGACCAGAGGGGTCGAAAACACAGGAGGCCATTCGGCCCATCGTACCTGTGATGGCTCTTTGCTAAAACAATCCCGCACTAATCCCACTGCCCCGCTCTCTCCCCATAGCCCTGTATCAATCCCAAACTAATCCCACTGTCCCACTCTCTCCCCATAGCCCTGTATCAATCCCAAACTAATCCCACTGCCCCACTCTCTCCCCATAGCCCTGTATCAATCCCAAACTAATCCCACTGCCCCGCTCTCTCCCCATAGCCCTGTATCAATCCCTAACTAATCCCACTGTCCCACTCTCTCCCCATCGCCCTGTATCAATCCCAAACTAATCCCACTGCCCCGCTCTCTCCCCATCGCCCTGTATCAATCCCAAACTAATCCCACTGCCCCGCTCTCTCCCCATAGCCATGTATCAATCCCAAACTAATCCCACTGCCCCGCTCTCTCCCCATAGCCCTGTATCAATCCCAAACTAATCCCACTGCCCCGCTCTCTCCCCATAGCCCTGTATCAATCCCAAACTAATCCCACTGCCCCGCTCTCTCCCCATAGCCCTGTATCAATCCCAAACTAATCCCACTGCCCCGCTCTCTCCCCATAGTCCTGTATCAATCCCAAACTAATCCCACTGTCCCGCTCTCTTCCCATAGCCCTGTATCAATCCCAAACTAATCCCACTGCCCCACTCTCTCCCCATGGCCCTGTATCAATCCCAAACTAACCCCACTGTCCCACTCTCTCCCCATAGCCCTGTATCAATCCCAAACTAATCCCACTGCCCCGCTCTCCCCATCGCCCTGTATCAATCCCAAACTAATCCCACTGCCCCACTCTCTCCCCATAGCCCTGTATCAATCCCAAACTAATCCCACTGCCCCACTCTCTCCCCATGGCCCTGTATCAATCCCAAACTAATCCCACTGCCCCGCTCTCTCCCCATAGCCCTGTATCAATCCCAAACTAATCCCACTGTCCCACTCTCTCCCCATAGCCCTGTATCAATCCCTAACTAATCCCACTGCCCCACTCTCTCCCCATAGCCCTGTATCAATCCCGAACTAATCCCACTGCCCCACTCTCTCCCCATAGCCCTGTATCAATCCCTAACTAATCCCACTGCCCCGCTCTCTCCCCATAGTCCTGTATCAATCCCTAACTAATCCCACTGCCCCACTCTCTCCCCATAGCCCTGTATCAATCCCTAACTAATCCCACTGCCCCGCTCTCTCCCCATAGTCCTGTATCAATCCCTAACTAATCCCACTGCCCCACTCTCTCCCCATCGCCCTGTATCAATCCCAAACTAATCCCACTGCCCCACTCTCTCCCCATAGCCCTGTATCAATCCCAAACTAATCCCACTGCCCCACTCTCTCCCCATCGCCCTGTATCAATCCCAAACTAATCCCACTGCCCCACTCTCCCCATAGCCCTGTATCAATCCCAAACTAATCCCACTGTCCCACTCTCTCCCCATAGCCCTGTATCAATCCCAAACTAATCCCACTGCCCCACTCTCTCCCCATAGCCCTGTATCAATCCCAAACTAATCCCACTGCCCCACTCTCTCCCCATAGCCCTGTATCAATCCCAAACTAATCCCACTGCCCCACTCTCTCCCCATAGCCCTGTATCAATCCCAAACTAATCCCACTGTCCCACTCTCTCCCCATAGCCCTGTATCAATCCCAAACTAATCCCACTGCCCCACTCTCTCCCCATAGCCCTGTATCAATCCCTAACTAATCCCCATCTTCCTCTGCTTCAAATATTTATCCAAATTCCCTTCACAGATACAATGGTCTCTCCCTCAACCACTCCCTGTGGAAAGTCATTCCCTACTCCCGCTCCCTGTAAAGGCATTTCTCTTAAGTGAATTTTGATTTGTTGGCCCTAGTCACCGACTCCCCAACCTGGGGGTGGAATAGTCTTCCCCTAGTCAGTAACAGAACGAACGCCTCACGAGGCAAAAACCTCCATTAAACCTCCTTAACCCTCCCTCCTCTGGCGGAAAAAATCCCAGTATCTCGAGTTTCTCATGACTATAATCTCCCATCCCTGGCCTCACCCTGGTGAATCCACGCTGTACGCCCTCTGTGGCCTTGATGTCCTTCCTATATCGAGACGCCCAGAACTCAAACTGAGGCCTAACCGATGCTTTGGTACAAATTTAAGTCAAACTGATTTTGAAGAATTACTGATGAAATGTCCCAGAGTAATTTGAGACATAAGATGTGGTGAATGGTGCTCGGGAGGAACTTTGGACCTCTGGTTCCCAAATCTCCCCACACTGGGGGTTTACCTCATGTCGTGTCTGGGACTCTTGGAGACTCATTGATAGATTGATTGCTATAATCAGCAAACAACTCTATTATCATTATGATGGGGCTACCAGGATGGTAGAAGGTGAACAAGGTGGACCTCTGTCTATTCCTGTCCAGCGATTCCCATGTTTCAATCCATCCGAACGGACTCCTGTTTCAGTCAGATGGAATCTCACCTCGAGCCCTGTAATCAGGATCAGCGAACAGCCTGAACAACCCTGAAACCCATGGGACTCAGGAACTGCTCCCCCCATCTCTCCAGGAATCACCAACCCACCCTGGGCTAGGACTCCACAGGCGCCAACAGCTCGCTGGTACAGAGTGTTCTTCAGGTCCGCCCCAGGCCAGGTGATTCAACACAGCGTGGACACCATCACAGGACGTCTCACAGGGCAGTGTGGGTCTGCGGGGAGCCCCACCTCGAATAACTGCCCCTCCTTCCTCTCCCAACAAGGAGGGCGAGAAGGTCTATGGATAATGGAACCGGAGAATTTTACAGAGGAGGCGGCCGTTTGGCCCGTGCTGGCTCTCCGAGCGACCCACCCACCTGCTTGAGGAAGTCCTGCACGATGCTGTGCTCGGAGACCTGCGACCCGATGGCAAAGCGACGTTTCAGCTGCTTCTCGACTC
Source organism: Heptranchias perlo (assembly GCF_035084215.1). Lineage (NCBI taxonomy): Eukaryota > Metazoa > Chordata > Chondrichthyes > Hexanchiformes > Hexanchidae > Heptranchias > Heptranchias perlo. The sequence goes on along the minus strand of NC_090364.1, from coordinate 16,652,033 downwards.
GAGACAACATCTCCTGGTCCTCCGCCGTGGTGAACCCCTCCACCCCTGGCAACGAGGAGGAAGAGGATTATATTTACAGCGGAACCACAGAGCAGCGGCCACAGGCCCCCCCCTCTCCCGGGCCCCGCCCCTCAAGCGCCCCCCCTCTCCCGGGCCCCGCCCCTCAAGCGCCCCCCCTCTCCCGGGCCCCGCCCCTCAAGCGCCCCCCCTCTCCCGGGCCCCGCCCCTCAAGCGCCCCCCCCTCTCCCGGGCCCCGCCCCTCAAGCGCCCCCCCCTCTCCCGGGCCCCGCCCCTCAAGCGCCCCCCCTCTCCCGGGCCCCGCCCCTCAAGCGCCCCCCCCTCTCCCGGGCCCCGCCCCTCAAGCGCCCCCCCTCTCCCGGGCCCCGCCCCTCAAGCGCCCCCCCTCTCCCGGGCCCCGCCCCTCAAGCGCCCCCCCTCTCCCGGGCCCCGCCCCTCAAGCGCCCCCCCTCTCCCGGGCCCCGCCCCTCAAGCGCCCCCCCTCTCCCGGGCCCCGCCCCTCAAGCGCCCCCCCTCTCCCGGGCCCCGCCCCTCAAGCGCCCCCCCCTCTCCCGGGCCCCGCCCCTCAAGCGCCCCCCCTCTCCCGGGCCCCGCCCCTCAAGCGCCCCCCCCTCTCCCGGGCCCCGCCCCTCAAGCGCCCCCCCTCTCCCGGGCCCCGCCCCTCAAGCGCCCCCCCCCCTCTCCCGGGCCCCGCCCCTCAAGCGCCCCCCCCCCTCTCCCGGGCCCCGCCCCTCAAGCGCCCCCCCTCTCCCACCCACCCACCAACAGCACTCTGGGAGTTCACCTGACCGAATCAAGACACTCGCCTCCAACCCAGAAACGCTGCACCCCACCCCCCAGTACATAACGATCCTCCGCACTCACCGGTTAGATTGCCCGACAGGGCTGCGTCCAGTGTGGAAACCTGGAACAGACGTAGAGCCTCCTCCACATCGCGCTCTGTGGCGAACGGCTGGAGCTTCATCTTCGCCAATGACTCTGAGATTCGGATGACGGCCTCCAACTGCCTGGGAGGAGAGGGGAAAAAATAAATCAATGGGCACCGGGGAGGGGGAGAGATCGACGCACTGGGGGGGGGAAAATAGACCAGCGCCCCCCACCCCCCCGATGCTGACCTGACGGTGATGGGAATGCTGCTGGTTCGATCGCTCTCCCGCTCATGTTCTCTCGCTCCGCTCCGCATCACAATGTATTTGTTCTTCAGTTTCTCCGCTGCCTCGGCCGACAGTCTGGGCCCACACCTCCTGCGGGAGACAAAGCGGGCGATTATATACGGCCCCCTGAACAGCAACCACCCCACCCCCGGGGAAAACACCCAGCCGAACAGTCTACCCCTGCCCCTTACCTGCCCGTTAAATCCATACTCTTCCTCCCGCACCCCCCCCTCTCCGAGAGGCACCGATTCTTGCTGGGGTATTGAGTACAGACGCCCCTCTGGACAGGGGGGCACTGCCAGGCTATTCATCTGCAAGAGGGATCACACCCAGAGCAGCTCGTGTCCCCGGGACCCACCAGGAGTCACGAGCAGGGACCGTGGTCTTACTGAGGCCAACTTGAGTCACCCCCACCTCGGCTAACTGTGCACAGGCCGAGAGTCAAACCCTGGGGCCTTCCTGATGTGTCGGTCCCTCCGGGTCCCACCCCTCCTCCCCCCCTTCCCCCAGTCCGTGCCACCCTCCCTCCCTCACTCACGTGCGACAGTACGAGATGTATTTCTTCAGTTTGTTGAGCTCGATCTCTCCCTCCACGGCGTGGGTTTGCGTCAGGGCGCTGAGGTGCACGTTCATGACATGTTTGGCCAGTATCTGTGGGGGGCAGAGGGATAAAGGTTAGTCTCTTAAAACCAGAAGGAACCTAAAAGAGACAGCCCAGGGGGGGGGTGGGGGGGGGGGGGGGTGGGGGGAAGAATTGGCACGACGTGGGCATCGCTGGCAAGGTCGGTATTGATTGCCCGCCTCGAGTTGCCCCCTGACCTTTAAGAGTCTCCCATGTGCTGAGGGACTGGAGTCACCTGCGGACCAGACCCGGCCCAGGGAGAGCAGCTCCCCCTCCCTGAAGGACATTCGTCACCCCAGTCAGGTTTCTATGACAACGCCATGGTTTTCCAACTCATTTGGTTGGTCACTGGTCAGGTCTGTAAACCAGATTTATAGTAAACTGCAGCAACCTTTGATTTCCCCCCCCCCCACCACCAAAAATCTGGCCTGAGTTGGCAGCTTGGGGGGGGGGGGGCGGGGGTAGAGGAATAGACCGGGGGCAGGACCCCCCCCCAGTCCCCGTGCAGGTCTGCGCACAGGATCGGGCCTCATTGCCCACTGACAGAGACTGCGGCCCAGCCCTGCACCAATATCCTCTCAAAGACATTACAGCGAGCAGGTGCAGCTCCCCTGGTCGATCAGTCCTACCCCAAGCTCAAGGGCAACTTTGGAACCACTGCCCCCGACTGACATCAACTAACTCGGCACAGCCCAGGGGGTAAAGCTGGGCCTCGCCGGGCTGTAGGCCTGAGCCCCACGCCGGGCAGTCCACTTACCCAACGAGCCACCCGCTCAGATCGAGTGCCGGAGACACACCCGCTGGAGGGCGAGTGAGCAGACTCGCCTCAATCAGAGCCCACGGCATCTACTCAATGCCCCCACCCCCCCCCCCCTCACCATGTCTCTCTCGTCATTGTGCTCGTCCTTAATGATGAAGATCATGTCGAATCGGGACAGGATGGTCGGCATGAAGTCGATGTTCTCGTCTCCTTTCGTGTCGTCTCCAGCGCCCGAAGACGGAGTTTGCCGCGGCCAGAACCGAGCAGCGGGAATTAAGGGTGGTTGTGATCCCGGCCTGTGCAGGAGAAAGATAGATTCCCGTCAATAACCCCCAGTCACAGATATTCCAAGTAACACAAAACCCCCCCGGACCAACCCTGGACACTCAGGGAGAGATTCCTCAGGGAATATTCATCCCCTCCTCTGCTGGGTCCCTCCCGGGCCTACAGTAACCGCAGCGCCCCCCCCCCCCCTGACTCCTGGGTCTACAGTAACCACGGTGACCCCACCCCCCCTCCTGAGCCTACAGTAACCGCAGTGCCCCCCCCTCCCGGGCCTACAGTAACCACGGTGATTTCACCCCCCTCCCCGGGCCTACAGTAACCGCAGTGCCCCCCCCTCCCAGGCCTACAGTAACCACAGTGCCCCCCCCTCCCGGGCCTACAGTAACCACGGTGATTTCACCCCCCTCCCGGGCCTACAGTAACCGCAGTGACCCCCCCCCTCCCAGGCCTACAGTAACCGCAGTGCCCCCCCCTCCCAGGCCTACAGTAACCACAGTGCCCCCCCCCCCCCCTCCTGGGCCTACAGTAACCACGGTGATTTCACCCCCCTCCCGGGCCTACAGTAACCGCAGTGACCCCCCCTCCCAGGCCTACAGTAACCGCAGTGCCCCCCCCCCTCCCCAGGCCTACAGTAACCACAGTGCCCCCCCCCCCCCTCCTGGGCCTACAGTAACCACGGTGATTTCACCCCCCTCACCCAGGCCTACTGTAACCACAGTGACCCCCTCCGGGGCCCTTCACTGCTCTGAAACCAGGCCTGTCAGAAGGAGTCACGGGTGAAAGGAATCAGAAAAGACCATTTGATCAATCAAGCTGAACCTGGGAATCCACTCTCCCCACGGCTCAGTTGGCAGTAATCTCACATCTGACTATCCGTCCCAATCCCTCCGTCCTGTCCCTCTGTACTAATCCCTCCATCCATCCATCCCACCCCCTCTCTGATTTATCTGGGATATTCCCTACGCTCTGGGAGCCAAAAACCTCTTTCCAATCTCAATTCTCTCCTCAGTTAGTATTAAATATCCTTTCTGGCCTCTCGAGCACACATCACATCCCGTGAGACTCTCCCACATCTCCCACCATGTGACGCCTCGGCCGGCTCCGCCTGTAACCCGAGCCCAGGCCTCAGGCACCAAGGGCCGCTCCACACTGGCGCCCTCTCACCTTGGCGATGGAGATGGTTTGCTGCTCCATGGCCTCGTGAATGGCCACCCTGTCGTCCTCTCGCATCTAGGGACAGAGAGCGGAATAGAGAGTCAGCACATCGTCGGGATATTAAACAAACATAGGGATCACTGGATGATAGAGGTCCATCTAGTTCACCTTCTACCATCCTGGTAGTCACATGATACAATAATGGAGTTGTTGACTAATTATAGCGATCAATCTCCGTCAATGAGTCTCCAACAGACCCAGACATGAGGTGAGGAAAATCCCCATTGGAGGAGAGATTTGGGAACCAGAGGTCGAAGGTTACCTGTTCCACTCACCACACGTCATGTCTCAAATTACTCATATACTAGTATCATAGTGAGGTACAGCACAGGCCATTCGGCCCATCGTGCCTGTGCTGGTTCTTTGAAAGAGCTGTCCTTTTAGTCCCATTCACCCGCTCTTTCCCCAGAGCCTTGCAAATATTTTCCCTTCAAGTATTCAATTCCCTTTTGAAAGTTATTATTGAATCTGCTTCCACCGCCCTTTCAGGCAGCGCATTCCAGATCATAAGTTGTAGCGTAAAAAAATGTTTCCTCATGTCACCTCTGGCTCTTCTGACGATCAATCTGTGTCCTCTGGTTACCGACCCTTCTGCCACTGGAAACAGTTTTCTCCTTATTCACTCTATCAAAACCCCTCATGATTTTGAACACCTCTATCAAATCTCCCTTAACCCTCTCTGTTCTAAGGAGAACAACCCCAGCTTCTCCAGTCTCTCCACATAACTGAAGTCCCTCATCCCTGGCACCATTCCAGTAAATCTCCTCAGCACCCTCTCTAAGGCCTTGACATCTTTCCTAAAGTGCAGTGCCCAGAATTGAACACAACACTCCAGCTGAGGCCTAACCAGTGTTTTATGCTAAACATTTATAACTTCCTTGATTTGTACTCTGTGCCTCTATTAATAAAGCCCAGGATCCCATATGCTTTTTTTAAAATAAAGCCTTCTCAACTTGTCCTGCCACCTTCAAAGATTTGTGTATGTCCACCCCCAGGTCTCTCTATTCCTGCACTCCCTTTAAAATTGTACCATTTAGTTTATATTGCCTCTCCTCATTCTTCCTACCAAAATGTATCACTTCACACTTCTCTGCATTAAATTCATCTGCCATGTGTCTGCCCATTTCACCAGCCTGTCTCTGTCCTCCTGAAGTCTGTTACTATCCTCCTCATTGTTTACTACATTTCAGAATTTTATGTCATCTGCAAATTTTGAAATTATACCCTCTACATCCAAGTCCAGGTCATTAATATATATCAAAAAGAGCAGTGGTCCTAATACTGACCCCCTGGGGGACACCACTGTATATTTCCCTCCAGTCTGAAAAACAACCGTTCACCACTACTCTCTGTCCCTTAGCCAATTTTGTATCCACACTGCCACTGTCCCTTTAATCCCATGGGCTTTAATTTTGCTACCAAGTCTATTATGTGGCATTTTTACAAATGCCTTTTGAAAGTCCATATTCACAACATCAACCACACGACCCTCATCAACCCTCTCCGTTACTTCATCAAAGAACTCAATCAAGTTAGTCAAACACAATTTTCCTTTAACAAATCTGTGCTGACTTTCATTTATTAGCCCGCATTTTTCCAAACGCCAATTAATTTTGTCCCGGATTACTGTGTCAAAGTTTCCTCACCAATGACGTTAGGCCGACTGGCCTGTAATTCCCAGGTTTATCCGTCTCTCCTTATTTGAACAGGGGTGTAACATTTACAATCCTCCAGCCCTCTGGCACTGTCCCCGTATCTAAGAAGGATTGGAAGATTGTGGCCAGAGCCTCCACAACTTCCACCCTCAGTAACCGAGGATGATCCCATCCGGACCGGGTGACTTTTCTACTTTGAATACTGCCAATCTTTTAAGTCCCTCCTCTTTATCTATTTGTATTCTATCCAATATCGCTGCTAACTCCTCCTTTACTGCTACAATGGCAGCATCCTCTTCTCTAGTGAAGATGGATGCAATGTATTCATTTAGTGCCTCAGGCCATACTTTCCGTAACCCAAAAAGTTATTCTCTGAAAGAATTCTAGCTGATTTGCATTTGAATGAACCACCACTTTCTGTATTGACTGTCTCCCTCGGGAGTCTGTTCCACAGGTTGGCCACTCGCTCCCTGAAATATTGTTTCCGCTGATTAGTCAATAGCTGGTCATCGTCTAAGTTACCTAGTCGATAGCCGTTCACGGTCTTCTTTAACTAGTCAATAGCTGGTCACTTTCTACGTTAACTAGTCCCCTTGTTCCGAACAACTCCCAGCACCTCTCCACCCGGCCTCGCACGGCTCAGGTCATGCGCCCTCGCCCAGTGACAGTACGCCTACAGTCTTGTACCTTGTCAAACTCGTCGATGCAGACAACGCCCCCGTCGGCCAGGACCATGGCCCCGCCCTCCATGACGAAGTTCCGGGAGGACGGATCCCGCATGACGGAGGCCGTGAGTCCGGCTGCACTGCTGCCCTTCCCGGAGGTGTACACCTGCATCGAGTACAAACAGAGAGTCCACCTGTCAGCGGAGGAATCACCACGGCAACCAGACAACCGCCCCCCCCCACCGCTGCCAACAGCACTGGCGAGGCCGTGTTTATTGCCCATCCCCCGTTTGCCCTGAGGGCATTTGGAGTCAACCACGTGGTTTGGGACTGAAGTCACGTGTAGGCCCGGACCAGGCAGATTCCCTTCCCTGAAGGGCATTGAACCTATGACGACCTGATCGTTTTCACGCTCATTTTATCCGGTGCCAGCCCCTAAATGACCAGATATATTCAATTCAATTCCCCAACTTGCCTGTGAATTGCAAAGTCCATGAACACCATCACTAGGCTGCTGTACCCTGGGCATCGGTGAAGGGCCCAGGCCTGATTGAGGGAGTAAGAGAAGGACTGACAGGATGTCTCTCCCGGGGGGGGGCACGAACGTGATTGAGCTTTAAGGAGACAAAGGTAGTGCCAGCCATGGCTCAGTGCTGCCCCTCTCCCCACAGAGTCAGGTCCCGGGGCCGGGCAGGGCCATCGAGGACTGGCACAGGGGCAAACTCTCAGTGGGTTTGTGGATCATCCTAGTCCCCTGCCTCGGGTACAGTGCCCGCTGTAGGGAGCACACCAGATGGCACAGTGGGCCATCACAGAGAGAAGATTTGCATTTATGCAGCAAAGATATTGCCAAGCTCCTCTCAGCTAATGAGCTACTTTCTGAGGGGTCATCTAATGTGGAGTTAATCAAGGACGGTGTCTGCACCCCACAGAGCCCCACCCCCGGGGGCAGTCTGCACCCCACAGAGCCCCACCCCCGGGGGGCAGTCTACACCCCACAGAGCCCCACCCCCGGGGGCAGTATGCACCCCACAAAGCCCCACCCCCGGGGGCAGTATGCACCCCACAAAGCCCCACCCCCGGGGGCAGTATGCACCCCACAAAGCCCCACCCCCGGGGGCAGTCTGCACCCCACAAAGCCCCACCCCTGGGGTCCGGACCCCTCCACTTACCCCAATGGGTGAACATCTCTCCACAAATTTCAGCAGTTGGGATTTGGCCGTTCCAGGGTCTCCCAGCATCAGCATGTTAATGTCGCCTCGTCTAGTCAGACCATCCGGCAAACTAGAGGGGGGGGGGGGGGGGGGGGGAGGAGACAGACAAACTACATCAAAGGCAGTCACACCACAGAGCACGGCGTACAGTTCTGGTCTCCATATTACAAGGATATAGAGGCACTGGAGAAGATGCACAAAAGATTCACTAGAATGATACCAGAACAGAGAGGTTATAACTATCAGGAAAGGCTGAACAGGCTGGGGCTCTTTTCTCTAGAAAAGAGAAGGCTGAGGTGTGACCTGATAGAGGTCTTTAAGATTATGAAAGGGTTTGATTGGGGAGACAGAGAGAAAATGTTTCCACTTGTGGGCCAGACCAGAACTGGGGGACATAAATATAAGATAGTCACTAAAAAATCCAGTAGGGAATTCAGGAGAAACTTTTTAATCCAGAGAGTGGTGAGAATGTGGAACTCGCTACCACAAGGAGTGGTTGAGGCGAATAATGTAGATGCATTTTAGGGGAAGCTCGATAAACACACGGGGGGAGAAAGGAATAGAAGGAAATGAAGTAGGGAGGGAGGAGGCTCGTGTGAAGCATAAACACCAGCATAGACCTGTTGTGCCGAATGGCCTGTTTCTGTGCTGTATGTTCTTGGTAACCTCACCAGACCCAGAGGGACTCGGCTGAGTTGGGTAGAAACTTCCCGCAGGTCCCAGAAAAGAGACGCAGGACCTGGGCCCGGGGCCGTGAGGAGGGACAGTGCACAGAGCAAACAAACAACTTGCATTTATACAGCGCCTTTAACGTTGCAAAACGTCCCAAGGTGCTTCACAGGAGCGATTATCAAACAAAATTTGACACCGAGCCACAAAAGGAGATATTAGGACAGGTGACCAAAAGCTTGGTCAAAGAGGTTTAAAGGAGGAGAGAGCAGTAGAGAGGTTTAGGGAGGGAATTCCCGGAGCTTAGGGCCGCAATGGTGGAACGATTAAAATCGGGGATGCGCAAGAGGCCAGAATTGGAGGAGCGCAGAGATCTCGGAGGGTTGTAGGGCTGGAGGAGGTTACAGAGATAGGGAGGGGTGAGACCAGGGAGGGATTTGAAAACAAGGATGAGAAATTTAAAATCGAGTCGTCCTTGGACCGGGAGCCAATGTAGGTCAGTGGGCACAGGGGGTGATGGGTGAACGGGACTTGGTGAGAGTTGGGATACGGGCAGCAGAGTTTTGGATGAGCTCAAGTTTACGGAGGGTGGAAGATGGGAGGCCGGCCAGGAGAGCATTGGAATAGTCCAGTCTGGAGGTAACAAAGGCATGGATGAGGGTTTCAGCAGATGAGCTGAGGCCGGGGCGGAGACGGGCGATGTTACGGAGATGGAAGCAGGCGGTCTTGGTGACGGAGTGGACACTGTGGTCGGGAGCTCAGCTCAGCGTTAAGTCGGACGCCGAGTTTGCGAACAGTCAGGTTCAGCGCCCCTGCCCGACACTCACCGTTTCCTCGAGCCCCCGAACAGCAGGCAGCCGATGGCCTTCTTGATATCGGTGCTGCCGTAGATGGAGGGAGCGATGCTCTTGGCAACGGCCCTCGTAGACGTTCGACATGTTGGCCAGACGTCTGAACTCCTCCTCGTCCTGCGGAGCCGTGGACCCAGACAGGCCGTGACCTGAGGTCAGAGAGTCAGGGCGAAGAGCCCATTAGAAAAGGGGGCTGTTGCCACGACAACTCCCGCTCGGACCACAGACGGGTAAAACAACACCTCCTCCGCTGAACCCCTCCCCCCGGAATATAAAAACAAATTAGATCAAACGAGCACCCCCCACCCCACCCCAGTTTCGAGCGGCCGCGTGGCGAGACATGTTCTGAGCAGGAAGATCCCAGACCAGAGCCCCGGGCCGAGCAATCCGAGCTCAGCCTGCGGCCCTGCGACCCCTCCAGAAGGGCAGAGGTCAGCTACTGTGGTCTCCTTGGATACCAGGCAACACTCAGCATCAAGGGCCGAGCCAGAATAATAATTCTTGGGGCCCAAGGACCAAAAAGAGTCCCCCCCGTACCCCCATCGCGCCCAGCCCCCCGAACTCTCATCCATCAAAGCAAAACATGCAGAAATAGTCCCACAGAATGTTTATAATTTGCATTAATAAAGCAAATTATATCACAATATACTGCACTTGAACAAAACTGAAAGACACACCTTGCATTTATATAGCGACTTACACTATATCAGGATGTCCGAAAGCACTTTACAGCCAATGAAGTGCTTTTTGAAGTGTAGCCACTGTTGTAATGTAGAAATGCGGCAGCCAATTTGCGCACAGCAAGATCCACAAACAGCAATGTGATAATAGCCAGATAATCTGTTTTAGTGATGTTGGTTGAGGGATAAATATCGGCCCAGGACACCGGGGAGAACTTCCCTGCTCTTCTTCAAAACAGTGCTGTGGATATTTTACCTCCAGAGCAGACGGGGGCCTCAGTTTAACGTCTCATCCGAAAGACGGCACCTCCGACAGTGCAGCACTCCCTCAGTATTGCACTGGGAGCGTCAGCCCGGATTTTGTGCTCAGGTCTCTGGAGTGGGACTTGAACACACGACTCAGGGGCGAGAGAGTGACCCACCGAGCCAGCGGTTTTCCTGCGGGGCCTGGACCCGTGGGCCCGAGTGTTAATCTGGCCCAGTCAAGGGTCCCACACAAGAGACCTGCCCCTCGGGACGGAGCTCCTGACGGGCACTAGGGCCCAGGGGCTCTTCAGCACAAGGCAGGGCCCTCAGGAGACAACAAAGAGGGCCCGTCTTTGGCCGTGCGGCCGGACAGGACCCCAGCTGATTGCGCGGGAGGAGAACGCACCTGTGCCCTCGGTGTCCACTTGGATTA